>NC_037687.1:43813436-43909956 GCF_003255815.1 Theropithecus gelada
AGGTGGATCACGAGGTCAGGAGATAGAGACCATCCTAGCTGTTGCAGTGAAACCCCGTCTCTACTAAAAAAAAAAAAAATACAAAAAGCTAGCCGGGCGAGGTGGCGGGCACCTGTAGTCCCAGCTACTTGGGAGGTGAGGCAGGAGAATGGCGTAAACCCGGGAGGCGGAGCTTGCAGTGAGCTGAGTTCTGGCCACTGCACTCCAGCCTGGGCAACAGAGCGAGACTCCGTCTCAAAAAAAAAAAAAAAAAACAAAACTTGAAATGTTGTCCACTCATCCAACCTTTAAAACACACTGTATTGGGCAAGTTTGTGTGACTCTGATTTGTAGCTGCTGCCTTACGAATGCTCTCCCAATTACCAGTAGCTATTTTATTTTCAGAGGAGACCAAGGCTCTGAAAGAAGTGTCTCACCTGAGATTCCACAGTGAATAGATGCTTGAGCCAGGAATGGAACCCAGCTCTGCCCTTATCACCAGTAACAGAACCCACAGTTAGGAGCAAAAGGTCCAAAAAGGCACTTTCAAGAGGGAATGCACTTCTGCCAGATAACAAGAACCTGCCGTAGCTTAAGGACCATATCTTAAGGACCATAAGGGCAGGAGAAAACCCACTCCTTATCCATTCACCTGGAGAACTGGGCCAAAGGAGCAGAGCCTGAGCTATGCCAAGGAGGGACACGGTATGCCTTTCAAAGGTCACAGCCCTATTGGGACCACATCCCAGGGCAACACAGTGATCAGTTAGCCCCAAGGCAGAGGAGCGGGTCCTCCCCCAATAACAGCTGAAAGGATCTTTCTAAAACCCAAATCATGTTCAGTCTTTCTCTTAGGAAATAGCCATCAATGTGCCAGACACTGCTGTTTGGTGCTGGGGACACAGAAATGAACTCAGAGAAAGTCCCTGCTCTCAGAGTGCTCACACTGAGGAATGGAGACCCACAGTGAACACCACCAATGAGGAAATTGGACAGCATATCAGAGATGGGAGCAAATTTTGTGGAGAAAAGCAAAGCGGGGAATAGAGCTGCTGGAGGGCTGGGGGTGAAAAGCACATCCCTGGCCTGTGGCGCCCTCCTGTGGCTGCTCTCTGCACTCAGCATGCTCTGCGGCCCCTCTCCAACGCTGCAAGGACTACGGGATGTGGCTTCTGCCTATTCCATCCAGTCTCATCTCCCCTGCTCCCTTTCTCCAGGCACCCGGATCCCTGGCTGCTTCTAAAGCACCGAGATTCTTACCACTGCAGGTTCTTTGCCCTTGCTGTCCCCCCTGCCTGAAACGCTCTCCCTACAGCTTCTTATGGGTCACCCTCTCACTTCCTTCAGGTCTCACAGTCAACGCAGCATTCCCTGAGCCTTCTGATAAGGCTTTCCTCCTATTCTCTGCCCACAAACCTGCCCGAAGACATCCCCCATCATTTCCTCCACAGCACTGATCATGATCAGCCAGTAATTTGCTGACGGGTTTACTGTCTGTCTCACTCTAGCCAGCAGAGATTCTCCTCTCCTGTGGTCACTGCTGTGTCCCTAGCACATGGAACAGCATCCAACACAGGCAAATGCTGCTGAGCCAACAGGTGAGTGAATGAGTGAGCACCTACCCATGAGTACCTCCAGGCTATGCGGGGGAGGGGAGGTGTGCCAAGCCCCTGGTTCCACCCCTGCCCCCAGGCCCAGGCCTCAGCCTACCTGGCAGTGTTAAAGATGTGCTGCTGTTTGTTCTCCTTGGGGTCCAAAATCACCACCACACAGCTGGGGAGAAAGAGGAAAATGTGCCTCAACTGCGGGGAGTGTTGGGGTCCTGGGATGATTCTATACCCACCAGAAAAGCCCACAAATAAACAAGCTCTCTCTGCACAGAGATTCTCTCTGGTCTCCTCCTCCTCCCCCTCCTCCAGGTGTTTACACTGAGAATTCTAGGGCACTTTAACATTACTATGTTCTTAAATAGAAACCAGCACTTCCTCTGAGGTAATGTCTGTCAGGCCCTAGGCTAATAAAGACCTTAGGCTGGCTACAATCCCAGCACTTTGTGAGTAGGGGGTGGGGGGATCACTTGAGCTCAGGAATTTGAGACCAGCCTGGGCAACAGAGTGAGATCTCCTCTCTACTAAAAAAAATTAGCTGGCTGTGGTGGCATGTGCCTGTAGTCCCAGCTACGTGGGAGGTGGAGATGGGAAGGTCGCTTGAGCACAAGAGGTTGGGGCTGTAGTGAGCTGTTATTCACACTATTGCATTCTAGCCTGGGCAACACAGCCAGACTCTGTCTCAAAAAAAACAAAACAAAACAAAAAACAAAACAAAAAAAGAGAGAGAGAGATGTAATTGTTTTAAATCCTCACAACTGCCAGGTCAGGTCAGGACTCTTTAGGCCCATTTATAGATAAGGAAACAAACCCATAGAGGGGACGTCCTTAGCACAGTGTCAGGCTACATAAGTATTTATGGAATGAACAGTTGTAGCGTCTTCTTCAGTCTTCTCAACTATGCAAGCAGAGAGGGTCACTAGCTCTGTTTTACAGAGGCAGAGGAAGAGGCTCAGAGAGCAGCATACATGGCAGAGCTGGGACACAAATCCAGGTTACCTGACACCACAGCGTGGAGTTTAATCACCTGTCTTTCCCAGATCGCTGTCACCTCCCCCCTGTAGTCATAATAAAGGCTTTCATTGCACTCACTACATGGCAGGAACTGTTCTAGACAGAGAGGGGGCTATGGAATCCTCTCCACAGCTCTCAGAAGCAGGCCCCATTATCCACATTCTACAGGTGAAAAAGATGAGGCTCAGAGTGATTTACAGATGGCTTCAGGCTCCAAGCTCCAAATTCCCTAGCAATGATTGGACATCGAGGCCCTTATCTGCTTACCCTGCCAGGTAGGCCACATGGCCTGTGCCAGGATCACAGGTTAGGCCACTGCTGTTCTGGGCTGTGATGCCAAGCACCTTCTCGAGTGACACCTGCAAAGAAAAAGCCCAAGTCAGAGGCACCCGCCCCAGCTGGCACCACATGGTGCAGCTGCCTTGGCCACCCATTCAGATCCTGCTGCATTCAACACCCACTCACTGAGCTTCTGTGGCCATGCCATCCACCAGCAGCTAACACTTGTTCTCTCAACATTCCTTTGGCAAATACGACGCTAGGTGAAGAGCACAGAGTGGTGAGGAAGAGATAAATCCTTGCCCTCGTGGGGCTCATGTCCTACTGGTGATGGGTATGTAGGACATAGAAAAGAAGCAGAACAAATATGTGAAACAGATGCCAAGTAATGACCAGTGCAAGAGAGAAGAAAGCAGATAAGGAGGTCAGGAGTGCAGGGGAAGGGGGAGAATGCCGTGGTGAGAAGGTGACCTGTGTATAAGCTTCTAAGTACTTGTTTTTGTTTATTTGTTTTTTGAGATAGAGTCTTCCTCTGTCACCAGGCTGGAGTCCGTGGTGAGATCTCGGCTCATTGCAACCTCCGCCTTCCGGGTTCAAGCGATTCTCCTGTCTCAGCCTCCTGAGTAGCTAGGATTACAGGCGCACGCCACCATGCCCAGCTAATTTTTGTTTTAGTAGAGATGGTGTTTCACCATGTTGGCCAGGCTGGCCTCGAACTCCTGACCTCAGGTGATCCACCCACCTCAGCCTCCCAAAGTGCTAGGATTATAGGCAAGAGCCACTGTTCCCGGCCTCTTAGTACTTTTATATGTATAAAAGACTTGAATCCCCACAATAAGCCAAGTAGAAGGCACTATTATCACCCCTGTTTTACAGGTAAGAAGTCTGATGCCCAAGATCCTACATCTGCAAATGGCAATGTTGATATAGAAACCCAGGCAGTCTGGCTCCAAAGTCAGCACTTTGGGCTGTACAGGAGAGACACAGTAGTGACCAAAGGTAGACAGTTTCCCCATGTCAGATTCATAGTCCAGAAATTTGAGAGATTTGAACAAGTAAAAAAACACATGAACAGTAATATTTAAAATTTAAACAAGGCTGGGTGTGGTGGCTCAGTCAGGAGTTTGAGACCATCCTGGCCAAAATGTCAAAACCCTGTCTCTATTAAAAATACAAAAAAATTAGTCAGGTGTGGTGGCCCATGCCTATAATCCCAGGTACTCAGGAGGCTGAGGCAGGAAGATCGCTTGAACCCAGGAGGCGGAGGTTTCAGTGAGCTGAGATGGCACCACTGCACTTCAGCCTGGGCGACAGAGTGAGACTCTGTCAAAAAAGAAAAAAAAAGAAGGCCGGGTGCGGTGGCTCAAGCCTGTAATCCCAGCACTTTGGGAGGCCGAGACGGGCGGATCACGAGGTCAGGAGATCGAGACCATCCTGGCTAACACGGTGAAACCCCGTCTCTACTAAAAAATACAAAAAACTAGCCGGGCGAGGTGGCGAGCACCTGTAGTCCCAGCTACTCAGGAGGCTGAGGCAGGAGAATCGCTCGAACCCGGGAGGTGGAGCTTGCAGTGAGCTGAGATCTAGCCACTGCACTCCAGTCTGGGTGACAGAAGGAGACTCCGTCTCAAAAAAAAAGAAAAAGAAAAAAAAAGGAACCAAACAGATGAGGAAACAGAGGCCAAGAGGGGTTACCCATCCAGGAAGGGGTAGTGCCAGGATTCCAACATAAACAACCAAGCCATGGCACTCATGTTGTCTTATCTGTCAATCAGCATTACTGGGCATTGGTATGAATGGTCATTTTTAGACTAGGTCTTTGCAAGACAGATCAACTCTGTACTGCCAAACAAGAAAAATAAATATTACCCCAAATACACAGTTATAGTATCAGTATTAGCTAACATGAATAGAGTACTTGCCATGTGCCAGTGTTGTTCTGAGTGCCTAGGATATGTGACCTCATTTAATCCTCACAAATACCCTATGAAAGATTTCTACATCATTCTCATTTTACAGATAAGAAAACTGAGGCACAGATAAGTTCATAACTTGGCAGGGCACAGTAGCTCACTCCTGTAATCCTAGTACTTTGGGAGACTGAGGCAGGCAGATCGTTTGAGCTCAGGAGTTCAAGACCAGCCTGGCCAACACGGCGAGACCCTGTCTCTACCAAAAAACAAAACAAAATTAGTCAGGTATGGTGGCATGCACCTGTAGTCCCAGCTACTCAGGAGACTTGAGGTGGGAAGATCACCTGAGCCCATGGAGGCTGAGACTGCAGTGAGTTGAGATCACTCCACTGCACTACAGCCTGGATGACAGAGTAAGACCCCATCTCAAAAAAAAAAAAAAAAAAGAAAAGAAAAAGAAAAAGCAAAGTTCATAAACTGCCAGGAAGAACAGGACTAAAGTTTAAGCTCAGGCTGCCTGGGTCCAACCATACCAGTCTGTTCTCTTAGCCACCTTGCTATAATGCCTCTCTGAATTTGATATTGTTATATGTAGTTTAATAGCTCAAAAGGCACTTTCAGGAACATATAAGATAAAGGCTATGACGTATAGGGTGCTGGGTGACAGATGAAGGTGGGTGTCTGCTTTAGAATGGGGTTCAAGAAGGCCTTTCCAGATAGCGACATTCAGGCTGAGACTTGAAGGATGGGAAGGAGCCAGCCAGGTAGATTGCAGCAAAAAGCCCAGGCTAAGGAGGCAGAAAAGAATATGGAGCCTCAGGAAAACCAAAAGCAGGCCAGTGTGACTGAACGTTGGTGACAGGGAGGACATAGGAGGTACAGCCAGAGCCCTATAGCCAGGAATGGGCAGTATAATCAGTGCAGGAGAAAGTCATGGGGCAGGAACAAGCTCCACCAGCAGCTACCAGGTATCCTCCCTTTATCTGGACTCTGTGCCAAGAAGATCACAAGTAAAATTTCATTTCTCTCCAATGCAATAGTATAATTTTTTTTTTTTTTTTTTGAGACAGTCTTACTCTGTCGCCCAGGCTGGAGTGCAGTGGCGTGACCTCAGCTCACTGCAACCTCCGCCTCCTGGGTTCAAGGGATTTCTCCCGCCTCAGCCTCCTGAGTAGCTGGGATTAAAGGCGCGCGCTAGCACGCTCGGCTAATTTTTGTACTTTTTGTAAAGACGGGGTTTCACCATGTTGGCCAGGCTGGTCTTGAATTGATCTCAGGTGAACAACCCACCTTGGCATCCCAAAGTGCTGGGACTACAGGCGTGAGCCACCGCGCCCTACCAATACTATGGTTCTTATCATCTCCATTTTATAAAAACAGATTTTGTGCCTACAGAGCTGGAAAACAATTTTTTTAAATTGCCGCTGTGCTAATGGAATTCCTTCTACCTACTGTGAAATCATTTCCTTCTGCGTTTCTGTCTCAGAATTTAGGGAACTGTTCTGTGCGCCCTCCTCCCCAGGCAGCACTGCGGAGATTTTATAAATAACTTCTTACGTCTTTGTCATAGTTTTGAATGACAATATGGATTAAGAATCCCCACCTTGGTGAGGAAAAAGGATAGAGACCGCAGAAGGTGAGAGAAGGCGAGGTAGAAGCGAGGAAGAGTTGGGGCAGGTAACACTCTGGACTAAACCCTCGAAGGGACCTTAATGACCCAGCGGGGGCCAGGGCAGTGAGGCTGCAGTGAGCTATGATCGTGACGTCTAAAGGCGATAGAACGGGGGTTAAAGTATAGGAGGACTAGGCTGTGATTTGCAGAAGCAAAATGCATTCCCCAGTGGTGGGAACCAGGGAGGAACCCAGGAATTACTCCAACGCTGAGGGTGGAGCCGGGAATGCAACGAGGAGAGGGAAAGTGGGAGGGGCCATGGCTAAAGGGGCGGGACTTAGGGGACGAAGCCAGGCAGGGAACAGCCTGAGGGGACTGGCCAGGGACTGATAGTCGGGGCCACAGTTCTCAGGACGGGACTAGGGGAAACCCAGGAGGCCTGGAACTGGGGTAGACATGTCGAGCAGCTTCTCACCCGGTTCTGCACCGTCTCCTCGGAAGCCGTCGAGAGTCGCGTCCGCCGCCGGAGGCAGAGCGGTGGGGCGGGCGGCGGGGAGGACTGACCCCTCCGCGCCGGAACTCCCGCCATGACAGAGGGCAGCTTCTCCCCTGCATCGTTCCGCGCACAGCCTCCGGACCCTACGGCCGCCATCGTCACGCCGGAGCCGGGCGACCGTTACATCCCTTAACCGCCGCCGCCGCCGCCACCGCCACAACCCACTGAAACAGCGAACAGCCGCGGGAAAGCCGGCGCCACCGCCTATTGGACGCCACAGGCCCGGCCTGGCCAACCGCAGGGCTGCCGGGCGGCGCTTAGGGCCAATGGGAGCGAAGAGGCGGAGCGAGTGCCTGGCTGGGCGGCTAGTGTACTGGATGCCTGATCAAGAGTCGTGGGGTCTTTCATCCAGACTCCGTTTTCATTATTCGCTGAAACATACAGGTTTTAACTTTTACGAGGCTAAGGCCCCAGCTGCCTCACCTCGGTTTTTGCCGCCACCCAGAGGAACTATATGCGCTCCGACGGTCGCCCGGATATAGGCGTAGGGTGGAGCCGTAAGAGATTGACTGGCCAGTTGATTTGGTTGGCGCAGGCTCAGAAACGACGTGACGCCGCCCCTCTCCCCAACACGTGATGAAAGTCGGGGTGGAGAAGGGCAGGCTTTGCGCAGGCGCACAGTTCTCGCTATAGCCAATTCGCTACGTGACGAGGGCGTGACTGTGGCACTGGAGGGGCGCCTAATAGCCAGGCGCTCTCAGCGCTCTCCCCGGCACGTGACGAGTCTCCACGGACGTCATGTGAGGCAGGCGGCGAGCGCGCGGGCGGGGCGGGGTTCGGTGGCGCTCCACGAGAACCAAAGTGCAGCTGCTGACCCGGCAAAACTCAACGGGGCTGGACAGCCATGCCTAAGTACTGCAGGGCGCCGAACTGCTCCAACACTGCGGGCAGCTTGGGCGCAGACAACCGCCCTGTGAGCTTCTACAAGTGAGCGCAGCGCGGGGCGGGGCTTGAGGGAGGCGGGACCCTGGGAGGGGCGGGGCCCGAGCTTTAGTGAAGCTGTGCGGGCCTTCTGGTCTCGCTTGAGGGTGTTAGGAAGTGGGGTTAAACCGTGAGGAGATGGCCTTCCCGGCAGTGTCCACTGCACCTGCAAAGGTGCAGGCGTGGGAAACATCAGGAGTAGACGATTAACTACAGGTAGCGAACGAAGCGAGACGAAGAGGGAAACGGATGTAGAAAGTGAAGTCGGTGCAGGCTCTGTAAGAGCCTACAGATGCCCACTTGCCCTCCCCACGCATTTGAGCCATCTGAAACGCAGAGCATCCGAAACTGAGCTTGTGATCGCGTCTCCCCCAAAACCTTCCAGTCTGTCCTTAGTAGTTCCCTGATTGCAGCCAGAGGGAGCCTGTGAACACCTGAGTCAGATCAGCGCCCTCCTCTGCCCAGATCCCTTCCCTGACTCCCACTTCACTGTAAAAAATAAAGTGAGGCTGCAGCAGGTAGAAAGCAGGCCTGCAAAGTCCTACAGAGCTGGTTCCCTGATACCAGTGTGACTTCATCTCTTTCCTCCTGCCCTTCACTCCAGTAACACTGACCTACTTCATGTTCCTGTAGCATAGCAGGCATGTTACTGCCCTGGTATCTTTGCCTGTGCCATTCCCTCTGATTTCAAAGTTCTTGCCTTTATTACTACCACCCTATGGACAACTGTAACTGACACCGAAACACACACACGGTTCTCTCTGTCTTCTGCTTTATTTTTCCCTTTAACACATCACTGTCTGCATATCGCATTTTCGATGTATGCATTCCTTATCTCCCCCACTAGAATGTCACCTCAATCAAGCCAGAGGTTTTTTCTTTCTTTGTCTTTCTTGTTTCCTCTTGTTTGTGTCTCCAACCTCTAGAACAGTGCCTGGCACATAGTAGGTGCTTAGTAAAGATCTGCTGGGTGGATTTGATGAATGCATTTCAGATGGGCTCTCCAGGAAAGCCAGCAGTCCATGTCTCATGGATCCTTTGAGGGACCCTGGTATAGGGCCAAAGGGATTTGGGGGAACTTTAAGCCTGTATATGACTCTGGCAACTGTTGATTAATTCAGCAACTTTTTGAGTATTTCTTGGAGAAGCAAGTAAGCCCCTGCTGGACACAAAGAACCCTGACAGATCTTGTTTCTGCCATGACAGAGCTCATGGATAGGTGAGGGTCAAACATTGAGGAATTAAGTATGTGACCTGGGAGTTACCCATAATCCTTCCTTTTCATCCACCGCTAGTCCATTAACCTGCCCTTTGGCTCTACCCTCAAGACATGTCTCCATCCTGCAACAACCACAACAAAATCTCTAACACCTTGACAAGACAGTTATGAACACGAATGAGAAAGTCCCAAATAAATCATTAAGAAATAAGGAAAGATAGGCTGGGCGTGGTGGCTCACACCTGTAATCCCAGCACTTTGGGAAGTCGAGGCAGGAGGATTGCTTGAGCCCAGCAATTCGAGACCAGCCTGGGCAACATGGCAAAACCCCATCTCTACAAAATGTAAAAATTAGCCGGACATGGTGGTGCACGCCTGTAGTTCCAGCTACACGGGACATTGAGGTAGAGAATCACTGGAGCCCAGGAGGCCAAGGCTGTAGTGAGCTGTGATCACGCTGCTGTACTCTAGCCTTGGCAACTGTGTGAGACCTTGTCTCAAAATAAATAAGAAATAAGGAAAACACATTCCCAGACTACTACTCATTACATCCACTGTTGTCACATAGTCCAGGCTGCCGTCATCTTTTTTTTTTTTTTTTTTTTTGAGACAGGGTCTTGCTCTGCCACCCAGGCTGGAGTGCAGTGATATGATCTTGGCTCACTGCAACCTCTGCCTCCCAGGTTCAAGCAATTCTCCTATCTTAGCCTCCCGAGTAGCCGGGACCACAGGTGCACACCACCACACCCAGCCAATTCTTTGTACTTTTAGTAGAGGTGGAGTTTCACCATGTTGGCCAGGTGGGTCTTGAACTCCTGACCACAGGTGATCCACCCACCTTGGCCTCCCGAAGTACTGGGATTACAGGCATGAGCAACCATGCCCAGCCCCTGTTTCCACTCTTACCTCACTCATAACAACAACAATAGAGTATTTACCTTATGCCAAGCACTGTTCTAAGTGCTTTGTAGGTAATAATAAGGGGGAATGATGACGACTGTATACAGCAGCCAGATGACTGTATGAAAATCACTTCATGTCTTCGGCCGGGCACGGTGGCTCAAGCCTGTAATCCCAGCACTTTGGGAGGCCGAGACGGGCGGATCACGAGGTCAGGAGATCGAGACCAGCCTGGCTAACACGGTGAAACCCCGTCTCTACTAAAAATACAAAAAACTAGCCGGGCGAGGTGGCGGGTGCCTGTAGTCCCAGCTATTTGGGAGGCTGAGGCAGGAGAATGGCGTAAACCTGGGAGGCAGAGCTTGTAGTGAGCTGAGATCCGGCCACTGCACTCCAGCCTGGGTGACAGAGCGAGACTCTGTCTCAAAAAAAAAAAAAAAGGAAAATCACTTCATGTCTTCATTGGCGCCCAATAGTGACTAACCCATTTACACCTCAGGGCCTACCCCTGAGTCAGTCATGCAGAAGCCACTCAGTTAAGAGTTAGATGAAAAGCAGTTTCCAAAAGAGGCTTAGGAGAGGGCATGGATGCCAGGTGAGAGATAAGATGAGACACGTTGAGGGAAGTGGCTGCCAGGAAATAACTTGAAATCCTGCTTGGCAGCCAAAGGGAACACTCATTAGTTCACTCTCTGTCTCTCTCTTTTTTGAAACATGATCTTGCTTTGTCACCCAGACTGGAATACGGTGGTGCGATCATGGCTCACTGCAGCTTCAACCTCCCAGGCTCAAGCAGTCCTCCCATCTCAGCCTCCTTTTTTTTTTTTTTTCTTCATGTTTCATTTTATTTTTATGCTAGTCAAGCATGGTTGTGTGGGGAGACAATGTTAATCAGCTTAGCAATAACCCACAACACTCAGACCAGCTCCATTTCAGCCTGCTGAGTAGCTGGGACTATAGGCATGTGCCACCATGCCTGGCTAGCCTTCATTAGCTCTGTCTTAGGCCCTTTCAGGGACAGTGGCAATGGGGTCATCTCTTATGGGGGACCTATCATTTAGAATTATATCTGCTTGGTAGTAACAAAGTCCTGCAATAAGAGTTGATTAAACAAATTATGGGGTCTATAGGAATCAGTGTGGTTAAGTTATGCTGCACGAACAAACTTCTCAAATCTCAGTGGCTTACTACAACAAAGGTGTTTTTTTGTTGTTGTTTTGTTGTTGTTTTTTTAAGAAGGGATCTCTATCACCTGGGCTAGAGTACAGCACCATCATGGTTCACTGCAGCCTCAAACTCCTGGGCTCAAGCAGTCCTCCCGCCTCAGCCTCCTGAGTAGCGGGACTACAGGCAGACACCACCTTGTCAGGCAAATTTCTCTAATTTTTGTAGAAATGAAGTCCCACTGAGCTGGGCGCGGTGGCTCACGCCTGTAATCCCAGCACTTTGGAAAGCCGAGGCGAGTGGATCACCTGAGGTCAGGAGTTCGAGACCAGCCTGGCCAACATGGGGAAACCCCATTTCTACTAAAAATACAAAAATTAGCCAGGTGTGGTGGCACGCGCCTGTAATCCCAGCTACTCAGGAGGCTGAGATGGGAGAATCGCGTGAACTTGGGAGGCGGAGGTTGCAGTGAGCCAAGATCGTGGCAGTGAGCCAAGATCATGCCACTGCACTCCAGGCTGGGTGACAGAGCGACTCCGTCTCAAAAAAAAAAAAAAAAAGCCCCATTTCTACTAAAAATACAAAAAATTAGCCGAGTGTGGTGGTAGGTGCCTGTAATCCCAGCTACTCGGGAGGCTGAGGCAGGAGAATCGCTTGAACCTGGGAGGCAGAGGTTGCAGTAAGCCGAGATCGTGCCACTGCACTCCAGCCTAGGCAACAAGCGCGAAACTCCGTCTCGAAAAAAAAAATGAAGTCTCACTGTGTTGCCCAGGCTGGAACTCCTGGGCTCAATCAGTCCTCCTGCTTTGGCCTCCCAGAGTGCTGGGATTACAGGCATGAATCACTACACCTGGCCCAAAGGTGTTTTTCTTGCTCACACTATGTCCTTTGCAGGTCATTTGTGGTCCTACTCTACAGTATCTTAATTGGGGTCTCAGGCTGAAGAAACTGTCCCTATTTGGAATATTGCTGTTCTTGCGGGAGGAGGAAAAGAGAAAGTGGAGTGAATCATCCGGTGGCTCTTGGTCAATTTTATATTTAGAAGAGGCCCATATCACTTTCACTGGCATTCTTTGACTGGAGCAAGTATCTAGCAAGCCTCAAGTCAATGGAGTGGGCATGTGAAATCCTCATGTGAAGGGAGGCAGCAGACATTCTGAACAGTAATACAGTCTATTACAGGGTTTATTTTCCCTCATATAGACCAAGTACAGAGGTTGGCAAACCAGCACTGGAATAGTAGTTCCACAGTCATTAGAAATGAGGGTCCTATCTCTCTCTCTTTCTTTCTTTTTTTTGAAAGTCTCATTCTATCACCCAAGCTAGAATGCAGTGGCACGGTCTCAGCTCACTGCAACTTCCACATCCCGAGTTCGAGGGATTCTCATGCCTCAGCCACCCAAGTAGCTGGAATTACAGAATTACAAGTGCGTGCCACCATACCCAGCTAATTTTTGCATTTTTAGTAGAGACAGGGTTTTGCCATGTTGACCAGGCTGGTCTCAAACACCTGACCTCAAATGATCCTCCCACCTTGGCCTCCAAAGTGTTGGAATTACAGGTGTGAGCTACCGTGCCTGGCCTATTTCTGCTCTGTCATCCTTAGCCTGTGGCTTCCATTCAAGGTGGCTGCCAGTGCCCCAGCCACCATTGCTACCATTCCTTACAGGAGGAAAAGGGAAGGGAGAAAGAGCAAAAAGCGTTCAGGTCTAAACTGAATCAACTCCCTTTATAAGGCCTTCCAGAAACCCCATTCAATGGCACCTTTTCATCACTGGTCACCCCCAACTGGAAAAGAGGCTGGGAATTGTGGTCTTTTAGCTGGGCATTTAATCAGCCTGAATAAATTTTGAGTTACGTTAGTAAGAAAGAAAAAAAGGACTTCTAGCAGTATATGCCACCTCATGCTCTGGACAAGATGACCAGCAAGACTAAAATAGTTTATACAAAGGGGAACATGGGGGTATAGCTCAGTGGTAGAGCATTTGACTGCATTGAAAGGGGAACACTTGCTGTCTGCTTAAGGTAGTTTTTTAGAAAGCAATATTGCCCATTATAAATGCTGCTATCCAGAGGAACAAGAGAAAGACCAATTAAGGAGATGTTTCTTAGGATATTGACTTTCTTCCTTTCCTCTTTGAGCTGCTGAATCCCGTTGATCGTCCCTTCCGTTTAAGGCACCATCCCAGTGGTCCCAAACAACACTAAAGCATTCATTGGCCAGAAGGTAGTCACATGGCCCCACCCAGCTGCAAAGGATCCTGGGAAATGTAGTCTTTTAGCAGGACACATTATGGCCTCAAAGAAAGTTGGAGTTATGTTAGTAAGGAAATGGCAGAGAGTAGATATGAGTAGTCCGTTGGCAGATTCTGCCTGGGAGATGGTGGCAATAAGAATGGGGAATGCTGTTGCAATAGATCTCGTGTTTGTGTCCAGGAAGAATGGGGCCACTGAGAACATTGGGATCTTAGAGGGAAGCTGACTGCAGCAGCCAGACTCCCTGGCTGTGTGCCCTGGGGTTCTGCTCTCTGGGTGCCAGTGCTCTTCTCTGAGTCAGCCTTTCTGTACTCTTTCGCCAGCTGCCTGCCCCCTCCACCTCCATCTGCCTTTGTCTGAGAAGTCTTGGCTCTCCCCATCTCCGTTCATCACATCCACCTCCTCCCCACTGGTAGCCTCTTTAGTTTCTTATGTGTCCTTCCTATGTGTATTAGTCTGTTCTCACACTACTATAAACAACTATCTGAGACTGGGTAATTCATAAAGGAAAGAGGTTTAATGGACTCACCATTCTGAATGGCTGGGGAGGCCTCAGGAAACTTACAATCATGGTGGAAGGCAAAGGGGAAGCAAACATCTTACAGGGGGGCAGGAGAGAAAGAGAGCAAGAGGGGAACTGCCACTTTTAAACCATCAGATCTCATGAGAACTCACTCAGTATCATGGGAACAGCATGGGGGAAACATCCCCCATGACCAGTCACCTCCCATCATGTCCCTCCCTTGACACATGGGGATTACAGTTCAAGATGAGATTTGGATGGGGACACAGAGCCAAACCACATCACCATGGTTTCTTTATACGAATACCAGCAAATGTGAAAGACATTCTTATTTCCTTTTTTATTACACTAATAGTTTCCCATACTGCTTGTTACAAACTTGGTGGCTTAAAACAAGACAAATTATTTTCTAACAGTTCTGGAGGCCAGGAGTCCAAATCAGCTTTCCTGGGCCAAAACCAAAGTGTCGGCAGGGCTGTACTCCACCGGAGGTTCTGGGGGAGAGTCTCTTTTTTGCCTGTTCCAGTTCCTGGTGGCTGCAGGCAGTCCTTGGCTTGTGGCCACATCTCTCCAGGCTCTGCCTCCATGGTTGCATTGCCCTCTCTTCTTTTCTGTGGTAATATCTTCTCCTCCCTCTTATGAGGATACTTGTGGCATTTAGGGCCAACCCGGATGACCCAGGATAATCTCCTCATCTCAAGATCCTTAACTTAGTCACATCTTTTGTCATATAAGGTAATATTCAGGCCTGGCATGGTGGTTCATGCCTGTAATTTCAGCACGTTGGGAGGCCAAGGTGGGAGGATTGCTTGAGCCCAGGAATTTGAGACCAGCCTGGGCAACAAGGCAAAACCCCATCTCTAAAAAATATATAGAAATTAGCCGGGCACGTGGCACATGCCTGTAGTCCCAGCTACTTGGGAGGCTGAGGTGGGAGGATTGCCTGATCCTGGGGAGTTTGATGCCGCAGGAATCGAGATCACGCCACTGCACTCCAACCTGGGTGACAGAGCAAAACCCTGTCTCTAAATAAATAAAGTAATAAAGTAATAGTCACAGTTTCCAGGAATTAGGACATGGATAGCTTTTGGGGGCTACCACAATGACTAAAAGCTGAGATAATCTATTTAGAACTTTCCTTTTTTTCACATAATATGTGCCTGACAATAGTATGTCAGTTCACAGAGTGCCTCTACATTCTGTTTTATAGCTGCATCATATTCTTTTGTGTGGATGTGCCTATGTTTATTTACCCTATCTCCTGTAGGAATTTTGTCCCTGATTCTCTAGTACTCATTAGTCTTTCTTTTCAACAAAGAGAGAGCAGGGGTGGAGTGCAGTGGCTCCTGCCTATAATCGCAGCACTTTGGGAGGCCAAGGTGGGAGGATCACTTCAGCCCAGGAGTTCGAGACCAGTCTGGACAACACAGTGAGACCTCTCTCTATCTAAAAAGAATTTTTAAATTAGCCAGGTGTGGTGGCACATGCCTATGGTCCCAGGTACTCGGGAGGCTGAAGTGGGAGGATCACTTGGGCCTAGCAGTTCAGGGATGCAGTGAGCTGTGATCATGCCACTGCACTTTAGCTTGGGCAACAGAGCAAGACCCTGTCTCAAAAAAAAAAAGAAAGGAAGGAAAGAAAGGAAGGAAGGAAAGGAAAGGGAAGGGGAGGGAAGGGAAGGGGAGGGGAAGGGAGGGGAAGGGGAAGGGAGGAGAAGAGGAGGGAGAGGGGAGGGGGAGGGGAGGGGAGGGAAGAAGGGCAGGGCCTCAGGCTCATAGCCCTCAGTAGGTAATGACATCTGATGTTTTTATGGTTAGCTTTTGTTTATGGAATTGATACTGATTTTCCATTTTCAATTGTGGTGTAAAGTTTCTCTTTTTTTTTTTTTTTTTTTTTTTGAGGCAGAGTCTCGCTCTGTCGCCCAGGCTGGAGTGCAGTGGTGCGATCTCGGCTCACTGCAAGCTCCGCCTCCCGGGTTCCCACCATTCTCCTGCCTCAGCCTCCCGAGTAGCTGGGACTACAGGCGCCGCCACCACGCCCGGCTAATTTTTTGTATTTTTAGTAGAGACGGGGTTTCACTGTGTTAGCCAGGATGGTCTTGATGTCCTGACCTCGTGATCCGCCCGTCTCGGCCTCCCAAAGTGCTGGGATTACAGGCTTGAGCCACCGCGCCCGGCCTTAAAGTTTCTCTTTTAAGTATCTTTGTTTAATACTTAAGATTGGTTAGTTTTAAAAAAAGTATGAAATCAGTAATATCACAGATATGGAAAACATTGTAAAGATGGGATGTGCATGAGATGTGTCTTAGTTATCTAATGCTATATAACAAACGATCCCCAAATTTAGCAGCTTGAAATAAACATTTACAGTCTCACAGTTTCTGGCAGCTGCTAAGGACAAACTGGCCAGCACTTGATCATGTGGCCACCCCTGGCTGCAAATAAGACTGGAAAAGGAGGTCTTTATTATGGGTAGCCTTGAGCCCAGGTCTAAATAGAGAGTGTGTTAACATCTAAGAGGGCAAGAGCAGATGCTGGGAACAAGTGGCACCAGGAAACTGGAGAAGTGGGGCATCTTTAGAGGGTCCCTCATCAGATAATCCCCACCCACAACCACTGAGAAAGCTTATTTTTTAAAACTTAAAACAATTTTTTTTTTTTTTTTTTTTGAGATGGAGTCTTGCTCTGTCGCCCAGGTTGGAGTGCAGTGGTGTGATCTCGGCTCACTGCAACCTCCACCTCCCAGGTTCAAGTAATTCTCCTGCCTCAGCCTCCCAAGTAGCTGGGATTACAGGGACACGCCACTAGGCCTGGCTAATTTTTGTAATTTTAGTAGAGACGGGGGTTTCACCATGTTGGCCAGGCTGGTCTTGAACTTGAATTCAAAATCACTTGAGGTCTGACCACAAGTGATCTGCCTACCTCGGCCTCCCAAAGTGCTGGGATTACAGGCATGAGCCACTGTGTCTGGCCTATTAAAATTATTTTTAATTGTGGCAAAATACACATAAAATCTACCATCTTGATCATTTTTAAGTGTACAATTCACTAATGTTAAGTATATTCACACTGTTATATAACCAATCTCCAGAACTTTTTCCTCTCCTAAAAACTCTATCCCCATTGGACAATTCCCTCTTTCCCTCTCCACCAAGCTTTTGGCAACCACCATTCCATTGTCTGTCTCTAGGAATTTGACTGTTCTGCCTTATATGAGTGGAATTGTCAGTATTTGACTGGCTTTTTTCACTTACCCTAATGGCCCTTAGAATTCATCTGTGTTGTTGCATGTGTCAGATCAAGACTAAATAAAATTCCAGGCCGGGTGCAGTGGCTCACACCTGTAATCCCAGCACTTTGGGAGGCCGAGGCGGGTGGATCACCTAAGGACACGAGTTCCAGACCAGCCTGGCCAACATGATGAAACCCTGTCTCTACTAAAAATACAAGAATAGCCAGGTACGGTGGCAGGTGCCTGTAATCCCAGCTACTCTGGAGGCTGAGGCAGGAGAGTCGCTTGAACCCAGGGGGCGGAGGTTGCAGCGGCAAGATCACGCCACTGCATTCCATCCTGGGCGACAGAGTGAGATTCCATCGCCAAAATAAATAAATGAATAAATAAATAAGCAAGCCAGCTGGGCATGGTGGCGGGAGCCTGTAATCCCAGCTACCCAGGAGGCTGAGGCAGGAGAATCACTTGAACCCAGGAGGCAGAGGTTGCAGTGTGCCAATGTTGCGCCGTGGCACTCCAGCCTGGGTGACAGAGTGAGACTCCATCTCCAAAAAAAAAAGACTAAATGAAATTCCATTGTATGTATATGCAACGTTTTTCTTATCCATGTATCTGTTGATAGACACTTCCACCTTTTGGCTGTTGTGATTTATGCTGCTATGTTTCTGTCCATCTGTTTGTTTGTTTGTTTGTTTTTGAGACAGCGTGTCACTCTTTTGCCCAGGCTACAGTGCCGTAATGTGATCATGGCTCACTGTAGCCTTAACCTCCTGGGCTCAAGCATTTCTCCCACCTCAGCTTCCTGAGTAGCTGGGCCTCTAGGCACACGCCACCACATCTGGCTAATTTTTGTATTTTTTGTAGAGACAAGATTTCACCTGTTGTCCAGGCTGGTCTTGAACACCTGGACTCGAGCGATCCGCCTGCCTCAGCCTCCCAAAGTGCTGGGATTAAAGGCATGAGCCACCACGCCAGGCCTGATTTATGTTGCTACGAACGCAGGTGTGCAAATATCTCTCTGAGACCCTGTTTTCAGTTCTTTCGGGTATATAAGCAGAAGTGGATTGCTGGGTCATATGGTAATTCTATTTTTCAATGTTTGAGGAACTGCCATATTGTTTTCCACAGTGGCAGCACCATTTTGCATTCCCAGCAGTGTACCAGAGTTCTAGCAGTTTCTCAACATCCTGACATACACTTTTCTTCTCCTCCTCTTCCTTCCCCTCCTGCCCCCTCCCGCTTCCCCTCCTCCTCCATCTCCCAGGCTGGAATGCGGTAGTATGATCATAGCTCACCGCAGCATTCAAACTCCAGAGCTTAAGCAGTCCTTCCACATTGCCTCCTAAGTAGATAGGACTATAGATGCACATCGCCACACCCAGCTAATTTAAAAAATATTTTTTTGTAGAGACAAGGTCTTGCTACATTGCCCAGGATGGTCTTGGACTACTGCCTTCAGGAGTTCCTCCCGCCTCAGCCTCCCAAAGTGCTGGGATTACAGACATGAGCCACCATGCCCGGCCTCTTTGTTGTTGTTGTTCAGTAGGAGCTGTTCTGGTGTTTGTCAGATGGTATTTCATCAGGGTTCTGACACTGCATTTTCCTAATGATTAGCGATGTCAAGTATCTTTTCATGTGCTTATTGGCCATTTGTATGTCTTTGGAGAAATGTCTGTTCAAGTCCTTTCTCCATTTTTGAATCAGGTTATTTGTGTTTTATTGTTGTTGTTGAGTTGTTTAAAGACTTGTTAGTGGGTGTTTTCAAGCATACACAAAAGTAGAGCCCTTGGGATCTATCACTGTGTCACTAGTTATCAACACTTTACCAATCTTCTTTACTGCCCTGCCTGCACCTCTAATTTTTTGTCCTGCCCTATTTTAAAGTAAATCCCAGACATCAGATCTTTTATCCATAATTATTTCAGACTGATTTTCTACCAGAAGACTGTTTCAGAAGTATAAACCAATACAGTTATCACACCTAGCAAAATGAATTTTTTTTTTTTTTTGAGACAGGGTCTGGCTCTGTCACCCAGGCTGGAGTATGGTGGTGCAATCTCAGCTCACTGCAACCTCTGCCTCCCAGGCTCAGGTGACCCTCCTACTTCAGCCTCCCGAGTAGCTGGAACCACAGGCATGTACCACCATACATGGCTAATTTTTTTTTTTTTTTTTTTTTTTTGTAGAGTCGAGGTCTCCCTATGTTGCCCAGGCTGGTCTCGAACTCCTGGGCTCAAGCGATCCTCCTACCTCATCATCCTCCCAAAATGCTGGGATTACAGGCGTAAACCGCCATGCCCGACTGGTTTCTTATAATTATCTTATACTCAGTTCATGTTCAGTTTTCCCCAATTGTCTTAAAATGTCTTTTTACTGAATTGTTTGTTGTAGGCGAGGTCCACATCCTGCTTTTGTGCTGATGTTTCTTAAATCTCTCTTAATCCAGAAACCCCACACCCCCATGTTATACGTTTGTAGAAGAAACATTTTCACTTGGCTGCATGAACTCCCACATCGTAAATGTCTGATTTTATAAACTGCTCCAACAAGTTGATGTGGAAGAACAAATTGGGAGTGGAGGGGCGGGGCTGTGGGCAGGTAGAACAGGAAGGAGGCTAGAAGGAGGGGCACTGGAGGGGGCAGAGGTGGGCTGATGTTGGGTGTTTAAAAGGTGGAGCTTTCAAATTAATAATAATAATAATAAAGGCCAGGCATGGTGGCTCATGCCTATAATCCCAGCACTTTAGGAGGCCAGGGTGGGTGGATCACCTGAGGTCAGGAGTTCGAGACCAGCCCGGCCAACATGATGCAACCTCATCTCTATTAAAAATACAAAAATTAACCGGGCGTGGTGGCGTGCGCCTGTAGTCCCAGCTACTCAGGAGGCTGAGGCAGGAGAATCGCTTGAACCCAGGTGGCGGAGGTTGTAGTGAGCCAAGATTGTGCCATTGCACTCCAGCCTGGGTGACAAGTGCAAAACCCCGTCTCACAAAATAATATTACTAAAAGACGAAGCTGAAGAAAGGGTTGTAGTTGTGTGTATGAGATAGAGAAAGCCTGGGCACAAGACTGGTCTACTTCCTGGCCCTAGGGAGGCACAGGCTTGGAGCCCAGAGACCTCCAGGGTGGGTATCCTCTGGGAGGGATGAGTCTGAACCTCGTAACACTGACCCCGCCCCCCAACCACCCATGCAGGTTCCCACTGAAGGATGGTCCCCGGCTGCAGGCCTGGCTGCGGCACATGGGCCGTGAGCACTGGGTGCCCAGCTGCCACCAGCACTTGTGCAGTGAGCACTTCACGCCCTCCTGCTTCCAGTGGCGCTGGGGTGTGCGCTACCTGCGGCCTGATGCAGTGCCCTCCATCTTCTCCCAGGCACCACCTGCCAAGGTGAGCACCAGGAGGTCCTGCTGCTGGAATCCGAACCCCAGACCTCCCCTCCTAAGGGAAGTCCCTCCTTGAGTCTGACCTTTGGCCCTCCCCTCCTGACGACACTTCCTCCCTGATGGTCTGGCCTTACCTAGGCAAGTCCCCCTTGGAAACAGACCCTCAATCCTTTTCCTCCTGAGTTGAAGTCTGGCTGTGGCACCCCTGCACCCTGTGCCTTGTCTTCCAGAGTCAGCAGAGGACTCGACGCACCCAGAAGCCAGTCTCGCCACCACCTCCCCTGCAGGAGAAAACACCCCTGCCCCAGGGCCCTGCCATCCCAGTCTCTGACCCAGTGCGCCTAGTGGTGCTGGACCCCACATTGGGGAGCCCCGAGACTGTGGCCACCATGCTCCTGACCCCCCTGACCCCTGCGGCCACTCCTGAGGGGTCACAACCTGAAGTCCCTGCCCAACAGGCCCAGACTGGGCTGGGCTCAGTGCTGGGAGCACTGCAATGCCGGGTGCAGAGGCTACAACGGTGCCAGGAGCAGCATCAGGCGCAGCTGCAGGCGCTGGAACGGCTGGCACAGCAGCTGCATGGGGAGAGCCTGCTGGCACGGGCGTGCCGGGGTCTGCAGCGCCTGGTGAGTGGCACCCCAGCCTGGCAGCCCCATCCATGGGTGCTGGCCTGGCCTGCAGTGTGTTTTCATTTTGTCTAGGATCCCCTATTCAAAAATCAGAACATTCACCGTGTTTCCAAATTTCTGGCTTGCCCAGGCTCAGTGGTTCACGCCTGTCATCCCAACACTTTGGGAAGCCAAGGCAGGAGGATTGCTGGAGGCCAGGAGTTCGAGACCAGCCTGGACAACATAGCAAGACACTGTCTCTACAGAAAATTAAAACAAATTTCTAGGTTTTCTTGAAAAACAAAATTAACCTGACAATGCCAAGCAACTATTGGTTGGAGCTGAGTAATGATTGCTCCATTTACTAATACTAAATACTTAACATTTGAGAAGCTCTTACTGTCTGCCAGACACAGAGTTATAACATAGTGAGTTGAAAACTCACCATGATGCTTTTAGCTGGAGCTACAGGGTTGTTTTTCTTTTCTTTTCTATTCTTTTTTTTTTTTTTTTTTTTTTTTTTTAAGACGGAGTCTCGCTCTGTTGCTCAGGCTGGAATGCAGTGGCAGTGGTGTGATCTCTGCTCACTGCAAGCTCCACCTCCCAGGTTCAAGCGATTCTTCTGCCTTAGCCTCACAAGTAGCTGGGACTACAGGTGCCCGCCACCACACCCAGTTAATTTTTTGTATTTTTGTTACAGACGGAGTTTCACCATGTTAGCCAGAATGGTCTCGATGTCCTCACCTCGTGATCCACCTGCCTTGGCATCCCAAAATGCTGGGATTACAGGCATGAGCCACCGTGCCTGACTGCTACAAGGTTAATTTTTTTAAAATGCAGTGGCTAACGTCTATAATCCTAGTACTTTGGGAGGCCAAGGTGGGCAGATCGCTTGAACCTAGGAGTTCAAGACCAGCCTAGACAACATGGTGAGACTGTGTCTCACTGAAACACAAAAATTAACGTGGTGGGCACCTGTGGTCCCAGCTACTTGGGAGCCTGAGGCAGGAAGATCCCTTGAGCCCAGGAGGCAGAGACCGCAGTGAGCCAAGATCGCACCACTGCACTGTAGCCCGGGTAACCAAGCAAGACCTTGTCTCAGAAAACAAACAAAAAACAACAACAAAAAAACGCAACCAAGCAAAAAACTCACTATAGTCTGGGTGCGGTGGCTTGTGCCTGTAATCCCAGAACTTTGGGAGGCCAAGGCAGGCAGATTGCTTGAGTTCAGGAGTTTGAGACCAGCCTGGGTGACATAGAGAAACCCTGTCTCTACTAAAAATACAAAAATTAGTTGGGCATGGTGGCGTGTGCCTGTAATCCCAGCTACTCGGGAGGCTGAGGGAGGAGAATTGCTTGAACCTGGGAGGCAGAGGTTGCAGTGAGCCAAGACTGTGCCATTGCACTCCAGCATGGGCGACAAGAGCAAGACTCCGTCTCAAAAACCAAACAAACAAAAACCTCATTATAATCTTAATACTGCTGTTGTCTCCATCTTCCAGATGAAAAAATGGAGGCACAGAGCAGTCCAGTAGTGCACCCACAGTCAGGCAGCCAATAAATTTCAGGGCCAGGATTCAAACCCAGGTGTCTGGCTGCAGAAGAGGCCTGTGAGAGCTTCCTGCCTGGCCCCTATAGAGCTGGAGTTTGCAATCTCTGTAATAGTGTCCTCCAGGCCCTATTTAATCCCTTTTGCCTCTATATTTTACTGCTGGGTGTGTGTGTGTGTGTGTGTGTGTGTGTGTAGGGGAGGAAGTCGAGGAAGGGTGTTATGTCTGTGTGTGGGGGTGGGAGGGAGGAAGTTGAGGAAGGGTCTTATGTCTCTGAAAATCGCAGTTTGACCAAGGCTTTCTCCTGTCTAAAGCCCCAGGGCCAAGCTTGAGGTCCCCAGCCTAGCCCCCATGGCTTTCAGAGCCCTGCCTGGATGAGAGAGGTGCCCACACAGAGCTCTGAATGCTAGACTCACTGAAAGGGCTCAGGAAGGAGCCCCCACAGTACCTCTGGAGTTAAGGAGTGTCAGATTTTTTTTTTTTTTTTTGAGACGGAGTCTCACTCTGTTGCCCAGGCTGGAGTGGAGTGGCGCGATCTCGGCTCACTGCAACCTCTGCCTCTCTGGTTCAAGCAATTCTCCTGTCTCAGCCTCCCAGGCAACTGGGATTACAGGCATGTGCCACTATGTCCAGCTAAGTTTTGTATTTTTAGTAGAGATGGGGTTTTGCCATGTTGGCCAGGCTGGTCCTGAGCTCCTGACCTTAGGTAATCAGCCCACCTTGGGCTCCTATAGTGCTGGGATTACAGGCATGAGCCACCACGCCCAGCCAGGAGTCTCAGATTGATAGTCAGTGATTTGGACATGACCCACAGATATACTTTGTTTGGCCTCCGCAGTGCTTTAAAATAATTTCTAATGGCCGGGTGCAGTAGCTCACGCCTGTAATCCCAGCACTTTGGGAGGCCAAGGCAGGTAGATCACTTGAGCCCAGGGGACTGGGCAACATGGTGAAACCCTGTCTCTACAAGAAATACAAAAAATTAGCCAAGTGTTGCACCTATAGTTCTAGCTATTCGAGAGGCTGAAGTGGGAGTATTGCTTGAGCCCAGAAGGTCAAGGCTTCAATGAGCTGTGATTGTGCTACTGCACTCCAGCTTGGGTGACACTGTGAGACTCTGTCTCAAAAAAAAAAAAAAAAAAACGTCTGGTCTTTCCCGAAGGCTCTGCAGATCTAGCAGCACTGGGCTTGGATTCTCAGGTGATAGCAGTCGGCTGGAGCTACAGTGTAGCTGCCTCTGGGGGCTTGAAGTTTGAGACTGTGGCCTGGGGCACAGAGGGACAGTGGGGCAGGGACAGAGCTCAGACTCAGGCCTGGGGCTCTTTGTGGAGCCTGCCAGAGCCCCTGAGCTGGCTGCCTCTCTCTGCCTCCTCTCCCATCATTCCAATCTCTGTCTCCTACTCATCTATCCCTACCTTGCAATCTCCTCCCTCTCTAACATTCATTGTCTTTCTCCCCATCATCTCTGTCCCCTACCTGTTTCCCCACCTCCTGATGTCTCTCTTCATCTGCGTATTTTCTGTCTCCCCCACATCTCTGTGTGTACGTCTGTCTGCCTGCACATCTCTTTTCTCTACATGTGTCTGTGTCTGTCCCCCCGCATTTCTCTTCCCATTTCCCCACCCTTCTTTCCTTTCCCATGAATGTCTCTCTGGCCCTCACATCTGCTTTCCTGTCTCCTCATATCTCTGCCCACATCTCTCTCTCTTTCCTGACACGCCCCACTCCCACCTTTGCCTCCCTGTTCCTCACCATGTCTGTCTGTCTCTCCCACAACTTGCTCCGTAATGTTCCCATCTCTACCACTTCTTTGCATTAGACAACGGCCCAGACCCTTGGACCCGAGGAATCCCAAACGTTCACCATCATCTGTGGAGGGCCTGACATAGCAGTGGTCCTTGCCCAGGGCCCTGCAACTGCCACAGTGGATGCCAAGCCGGAGCTCCTGGACACTCGAACCCCCAGTGCATAAGGATCAAGACAGACAATGTTGAGGGACAGAAGATAGAAGATGGAGGAGGAAAGACATTACACATGGGCTTGGCCCCAGCCCCACCACCCACGCCTGGGTAGTAGCAGTGCCTCCCTCAAGGACCTGGGTTCTAGCACTCCACTCCTAGGGATCTCTTGAACCTTAGGGGTGACCTAGGGCCAAGTCTGTCATCAGCCCCCAATCCCCTGGGTACCAGGCTTCTGTCACCCCCAGCTCAGATCTTTGCAAATCAGTACGACAACCTCAGAGCAGAGCAAGGGTTGTTTGTTTGGGAGAATCATACCTGGTTCTTAGGAGCCCCATGCTTTTTGCCAAGCCTGGTACTGAGTTGACGATACCATGGTGAACACAGCTGGGAAAATCCCTGCTCTCATGGTGCTCATTCTACTTGAGTAGACAATGAACTAGTGAACAAATAAACGAGAACACTGCAAACGCGAGCGATGAGTGCTATAAAGACAACAAAAATTTGGTTTGGGCTTGTGGGAGGGCCCTCTAAGGCCATGTTTTAGCAGAAACCTGGGTAATGAGAAGGGGCTGGCCTGGAGGGTTACAGGCTCAGGTTCCAGAGGATGAACAACCCCTGCAGAGAGGGCCTCCCGTCTGGGAGGCAGTGTTGCTATGGAGAAAACCATAGTAGGGAAGGGAGATGTAGCAGGATGAGCCGCAGACAAAACTCAAGACACCGAATTAAAGAAGAAAGTCGTTTATTCGGCCGGGAGCGTCAGCAGATTCGCGTCTTAAAAGCAGAGCTCCCCGAGAAAGAAATTCTTGGCCTTTTTAAAGGCTTACAACTTTAAGGGGTCCATGTGAAAGGGTCGTGATAAATCGAGCAAGCGTGGGAAACGTGACTGGGGGCTACATGCATCAGCTAACAACAAAAAGTTTTACAATGCTTTTTTCATACAGTGTCTGGAATTTACAGCTAAAACAAGCAGTTTAGGTCAGGGGTTGATGTTACTATTACTTTTTTTTAACTCCTAGGGCCAGATGGTGGTGCCAAGGTTGTCTGGCTATTTATCTTACTTTTGTTTTTTTTCCAACTTTTTGCTTTCTCTTTTTCCTCCTGTCTTGTGAACTAGGCAAGGTTGGGGGAGGAGGGCAGCAGGAGTAGTAGTGGTCTCCTTCCTTAGATGAAGGGGTGCAGTTTTAGAGCAGAGAAGGTGAAAAGGCACCAGCAAGTAAGATCCTAAAACAGGGCAGAGAGGGAGCCATGTAGGGATTTGGAGGAAGAACATTCTAGGCATCACAAAGAGCCAGTGCAGGCCAGGCACTGTGGCTCACACCTGTAATCCCAGCACTTTGGGAAGCTGAGGCAGGCAGATCACCTGAGGTCAGGAGTTCGAGACCATCCTGGCCAACATGGCGAAACCCCGTCTCTACTAAAAATATAAAAATTAGCTGGGTGTGGTGGTACAGGCATGTAATCCCAGCTACCCAGGAGGCTGAGGCAGGAAAATCGCTTGAACCCGGAAGACAGATGTTGCAGTGAGCAGACATCATGCCACTGCATTCCAGCCTGGGGAACAGAATGAGACTCCATCTAAAATAAATAAATAAATAAATAAATAATTTTAAAAACAAAACAGAGCCAGTGCAATGGTCCTGGGGTGGGGAGGAGCAAGGAGGCCACTGTGGCTGGGGTGGAGTGAACAAAAGAGGGTGAGAGGAGGTGAGTGCAGAGATGATAGGGCGGGTTTATATAGGGCCTTGTGGGCTGTGGCTGAGAGCCTTGTCTTCTACCTGGAGTGAGGTGCAGCAGGCACATCCCTCTGAGGGAAGGAGGGCTCCAAAACAACAGGTCTTCATGGGTCACTGTGGCTGCATGTTGGAGGAGGACGGGGACAGCAGGTAAGAGGTTGCTGCCATAGTGTTGGTGGCAGATGATGAAGGATGGACCAGGGTGAGGGCCCAAGGTAGTGGTGGGGAGAGTGAGATTCTGGAAATCTTTTGGAGATGGAGCTACTGGGCCTGTGCATTAGAAGGATGAGGTATTGCAGGCTGTCACCCAGCCCCATCCAGGCTGGGATGATTTGAGGCAGAGCAGGCTACAGCTCCAGGTGGGAAGCCAAGCCATGACAATGGAGCCAGGACCCTGGGCTGGCTTCAGGAGGCCTCCGTAGGGTAGATACAGGTTCCGAGAGAGTTGGAGGGGTTGATCGGCATGTAGCATGGTGATTAAGAAAGCTGGGCACAGTGACTCATGCCTGTAATCGCAGCACTTTGGGTGGTTGGGGCAGGAGGATCCCTTGAGGTCAGGAGTTCAAGACCAGCCTGGGCAACATGGCAAGGCCCTGTCTCTTTAAAAAATTATCCAGAAGTGGTGGCATGCACCTGTGGTCTCAGCTACTCAGGAGGTTGAGGTGGGAGGATGGCTTGAGCCCAGGAGTTTGACGCTGCAGTGAGCCAAAATTGCAACACTGCACTGTAGCCTGGGTGACAGAGTGAGACCCTCTCTAGGAAAAAATAAAAATAAAAAACAGACTTTACAGACTGTCTGGTTTCAAATGTTCGCTCCATCACCTACTCATGTACTTTTGGGCAAGCGGCTTAACCTCTGTGGGCCCCAGTGTGTGAGCCTTGCATTAAAATGGTAAGGATGAGATGATCATGATAGGAGTCTCTAGAAAATCACTTCTCTGAGGCACCCATTATGAATGGTGAGCTTGGAGAAGGGGTCCGGTCTAGGGTCCTAGAGAGAGAGAACATCCGTCGTCACCACGCCGGGAGACCACTGCCCTCACCGGCCTGGTTTGCAGGCGTGGCGGAAGGGGATGGGTAAGATCTGTACCCGCTCTCTCAGCCCTCTCTTTCGCCCTTGTATCTGCTTATCTCGCTCCTTTCCGTAGCCATCTCTTCCTCTCCCTGTACTCAGAGGCTCTCCCCTTTGCGTCGCCGCCTCTGGCCCCTCCATCAATGCGAGCGCCTCCCGATCCCTCCTCCTGGTCCCTCCTCCCCTCGCCGGTAAGGGGGCAGCAAGCGCATGCGCAGTCGTGCCCCTCCCTCTCCGCCCCCACCCCCCGTCGGCGCCTGGGCCTCGTCCCCTTCTCTCTGTCTCCCTCGCCTGCCCCATCACGTCCCCTGACACCGACACCCCATTGCTCCCACAGTCTCCCCAGTCTCCACTTTGGTCCCCAGCGCTGTCCGCCCGAGGTAAGATGGGGAGGGGGCGGCCCGCGGAGAAGGGGAGGGGCGAAGCATCCTGCATCCCGAGATAAACAAACCGGGGAGGGGGCGGCTGAGACTGAGGGGCCTGACGCGGGAGGAGAAGAATGGGGGGCTGGGCCTGGGGGAGGTGGCAGGCGCTGGGCGCACACACCGGGGCCCTCTGTGGGTAACGGGGGTCCCTATGGTTGCCCAAGATCCAGTTGCACGGAGGCCACTCGGGGCCCTGGAAGCTCCTAGGGGCTTGGACCCTGGAGCCTGCGGGGCACCCTCTCCAGCTGACCTCTGCCTCCAGGATTTGCCTGAAAGCTGCCCCCAACTCTGCACCTGCCCCCCGAGGGCCACCAAGGACCATGACTAAGACAGATCCTGCCCCGATGGCCCCGCCGCCCCGAGGAGAGGAGGAAGAAGAGGAGGAGGAGGATGAGCCCGTCCCCGAGGCCCCCAGCCCCACCCAGGAGCGCCGACAGAAGCCTGTTGTGCACCCCTCGGCACCTGCCCCCCTCCCTAAGGACTACGGTAACACTGTCCCCACCCTGGAATCTAGCCTGGAGCGTTGGGTGGCTGGGAAGGGTGGGCTGTGCTCTGCTGGTGGTGATGGTGGGAGAATTTCTGGGGAATTTGAAGGTGGTCCAGAGGAATCTTGGCTGCAGAGCACCCCTCCTTCATTCACTCATTCACCCATTGAAGAATGGAATTGTAATACTCCTAGTCGTTGATTCATGACACATCATTCCATCATTTAGTCTTTCAACAATCATTTATTGAAAGCGTCTGTGGACCTGGCTCTATGCTAGGGGCTGGGGCCACAGCAGGGGGCAAGAGAGAACCAGTCTTTACCCTGAGACAACTCACAGGCCTCAGTAACAGCCACACAAATAGGTATTAAACCATAATGTAATTTAGTTCACATTTAGGTTTATATGCAAGAAAGAAAAATATAATGTAATATAAATATGTAATTACAAGACATTATGAAAATTGTATTTACCAAAAACAAGCTGCTGCAAGAGTTTTTTAAGACATGGTTTCCCTGAGGAGGTTATATTTGAGAAGACTGGAGGGTGAGTTGGGGTTAACTAAGAGAGGGGTCAGGGGAAAGGGGTCCCAGGAGAGGTAACTGCTGGGTAAAGGATCTGAGGTAGGAGGGTATGGAGCTGAGAGGAGGGCTTCTTGGAGAAACTGAAAGTGTCTAATCATTGACCAAGCGATATTTATCGAGTGCTGCTACTCTGTGACAAGCCTTATGCTGGGTGCTGGAGATTTAATCCCAAGTGATCCAGGAATGATCCTCCCTTGCAGGAGAGAAGGAGAGACTAAATAAGTGAACAGATAAATAAATCAGAAATCAGATAAATTCAGATTGGAGTGAGTGCTATGAAAGAAAGAAAAGGTGGGCCAGGTGTGGTGGTTCACGCCTGTAATCCCAGTATTTTGGGAGGCCGAGGGCAGTGGATCACCTGAGGTCAGGAGTTTGAGACCAGCCTGGCCAACATAGTAAAACCCCATCTCTACTAAAAATACAAAAATTAGCTGGGCATAGTGGCGTACGTCTATAATCCCAGCCACTCGTGAGGCCGAGGCCATAGAATCGCTTGAACCTGGGAGGCAGAGGTTGCAGTGAGCCAAGATCGAGCCACTACACTCCAGCCTGGGTGACAAAGTGAGACTATCAAAAAAAGAAAGGAAGGAAGGAAGGGAGGGAGGGAGGGAGGGAGGGAAGGAAAGGTGGGGATATGATAATGACTAGGGGGCAGCTACCTGCAGGGGTAGTCAGGGCTGGTCTTTCTGAGTAGGTGACATTTAGTTTGGGACCCGGAGCATGGGGAGGAATCAGCCAGAAGAGAGCTGGAAAAAGAGTGTTCCAGGCAGAGAGCAGCAAGTGCAAAGGCCCTGAGGCAGAATTGAACTTGGAACAGAAAGATCCTGGAGCTGCATTCAGGGAATGATCAAGGTTGAGGTGAGAGGTTGGCATAGGTCAGATCTGGAAAGCCCTTCAAGGCTACAGTGAGGACTTTGGTTATATTCTAAGTGGGATGGGGGAGAAGAGTAGCAAGGTGAGGGTGTTTAAAAGCAGAGGAGTGGCAGGTCTGATTTATAGTTTGAAAGCTCCCTCTGGGTACTGGGTAGAAGGGGATGGAGTGCAGCCAGAGTTGAATATAGAAGGGGAATTTGGAAGATATGCAGGCTGGGAATCCCCAGCAGCTGTGAGGTTCAGAAACTAGGTTCAGAGAGTTAGCGTTGCCAGGATAGAGCAGGAGAGATGGCATCCATGGACATGTCACCCACTAGAGGTGGATCAGGGAGACTACAAGTTGACTTCAGTCTAAGAAAAATAAGAAAGTTGGCCAGGCACGGTGGTTCTGGCTTATAATCCTAGCACTCTGGGAGGCCGAGGTGGGAGGATCGCTTGAGGCCAGGAGTTCAAGATCAGCCTGGGCAATGGAGCAAGACCCCATCTCTACAGAAAATTTAGAAATTAACCAGGCATGGTGAGTACCTGTAGTCCCAGCTACTCCAGAGGCTGAGGTGGGGGGATCACTTGAGCCTGAGAATTCGATGCTGCAGCAAGCTAGGATTGCACCACAGCACTCTAGCTTGGGTGACACAGTGAGACCCTGTCTCAAAAAAAAGAAAAAAGAAAAAGAAAGTTATCTGGGGCCTGAGGTGTTGCGGGGGACGGGCTGTACTTCAGAAAACTGGAAAATCTCCTTTGGAAATGTGGCTGGAGGTGGCTGGGGTCTGTGACTCAGTGGGAGGTCGGAGGGTATAGGCTGAGCCCTCCAAGCAGTCTCGCTTGCAGAGCAGGAGAGGGTTTTGTCCCAGAACATGAAGGAATCTGGAAATGTGGTCAAGGACAGGGAAAAGGCTAAGGTGGACTCCAAGAGGAAATCCAAGTATATCTGTTAAATCTGTACATTAATTCAACAGAGATTGAGCACTTACTGTGTGCCATGTGCTGTGCCTGGCCTTAGGGATAAAGGAGTGAATGGGGCAGAATGGAATCGTAGCATTTAGATCCTAGTGAGGGAAGAAGAAAGGAAATGAAGGAGGGAGAAAGAGAAGGAGTAAACATGTTAAGTAGTGATATGAGCTATGATATAAATAAATAAACAAACAAACAAATAAATAAATAAATAAATAAATAAATAAATAAAGGGCTGGGCATGGTGGCTCACACCAGTAATTTCAGTGCTTTGGGAAGCCAAGGTGGGAGGATCGCTTGAGCCCAGGAGTTTGAGACCAGCCTAGGCAACATAGCAAGACCCTGTTACTACAAAAAAAAAAAAAAAAAAAATAGCGGGCATGGTGGTATGTACTGTAGTCCCAGCTACCAGGGAGGCTGAGGCAGGAGGATCACTTGAACCCAGGATTTCAAGGCTGTAGCAAGCTATGATCACACCATTGCATTCCAACAAGAACCTGTCTTTTTTTTTTTTTTTTTTTGAGACGGACTCCAGGCTGGAGTGCAATGGCACGATCTTGGCTCACTGCAACCTCTGCCTTCCTGGTTCAAGTGATTCTCCTGCCTCAGCCTCCTGAGTAGCTGGGATTATCGGCGCCCACCACCACGCCCAGCTAATTTTTATATTTTTAGTAGAGATGGAGTTTCACCATGTTGGTCTGGCTGGTCTCAAACTGCTGACCTCGTGATCTGCCCGCCTTGGCCTTCCAAAGTGCTGGGATTACAGGCATGAGCCACCATGCCCAGCTAAGACCCTATCTCTTAAAAAAAAAAGAAAAGAAAGAGTAGGAGATGGAGAAGGGCGGGTGCCGATTTAGACAGTGTGGTTTGGGGAGGCCTCTCTGAGGAGATGACATTTGAGCAAAGATCTATAAAGCTTTGAGAAGATGTGTGGGAAGTCTATTCCGAGTGAGAAAAACAGCAAGTGCCAAGACCCTGAGACAGGAATTTGCTTGGCACGTGGGAGGGACAGAGGGAGCCCAGTGTGGGAAATGAGGGAAGGGGAATAAGTGAGGGGAGAGGGCTGAGAACTGAGGGGCTGGATGTGCAGAGCCCTGAGGGCCATGGGGAAGACTCTGGTCTGTTCTCTGGATGGGATGGGAGCTGGAGGAGGGTTCTAAGCCAAGCAGGGCTATGATGTGACTGCAGTTCTAAAAGGAGCATGCCAACTGATTCCTGGAGACACCTTCTATGTGGCACTTCCCTGGGCTGTGTAGAATCTGATCATTCATGTACTCGTTCATTCACCACGCACTGAGTTCCTGCCACGTGCCAGGGCCCTGTGCTGGATGCTGACGTCACAGAGAGCAGTACTCCTTAGAGTCGAGTGGGAGGAGACAGAAGTGCCTCTGGGCACCACCCTTGCTGGCCACAGGTTGATTCCTGCTCATAGATACATTTTATTTTATTTTTATTTTATTTATTTATTTATATATTTTTGAGACGGAGTCTCGCTCTGTCGCCCAGGCTGGAGTGCAGTGGCCGGATCTCCTGCCTCAGCCTCCTGAGTAGCTGGGATTACAGGCGCCCACTACCACGCCTGGCTAATTTTTGTATTTTTGGTAGAGTCAGGGTTTCACCATGTTGGACCAGGCTGGTCCCGAACTCCTGACCTCAGGTGATCCGCCTGCCTTCGCCTCCCAAAGTGCTGGGATTACAGGCGTGAGCCACCGCGCCCAGCCTCTATTTTTATTTTTTATATTTCTAGAGACAGGGTCTTGCTCTGTTGCCTAGGCTGGCGTGCAGTGGCACGATCATGGCTCACTGCAGCCTTGAACTCCTGGACTCAAGCAATCCTCCTGTCTCAATCTCCTTGAGTAGCTCCAATGCACACCACCACACATGGCTAATTTTAAAACTTTTTATAGGCCGGGCGCGGTGGCTCAAGCCTGTAATCCCAGCACTTTGGGAGGCCGAGACGGGCGGATCACAAGGTCAGGAGATCGAGACCATCCTGGCTAACACGGCGAAACCCCGTCTCTACTAAAAACACAAAAAATTAGCCGGGCGAGGTGGCGGCGCCTGTGGTCCCAGCTACTCGGGAGGCTGAGGCAGGAGAATGGCGGGAACCCGGGAGGCGGAGCTTGCAGTGAGCTGAGATCCGGCCACTGCACTCCAGCCTGGGCGACAGAGCGAGACTCCGTCTCAAAAAAAAAAAAAAAAAAAACTTTTTATAAAGACAGAGGTCTTACTATGTTGCCCAGGCTGGTCTCAAACTTATGGGCCCGAGCAATCCTCCTGCCTCGGCCTCCCAAAGCATTGGGGTTACAGATGTGAGTCACTGTGCCCAGTCATGGATACATTTTATGTGGGCTACATGGTATTTGAAACAATTGGGAGAGTTTTACTAAAAACCAGGACTTCTGGCTTTATTTATTTTTGCTCTGGGGATTCAGCCAAACTTCACTCATACTCTCACAGGGCAACAGTGGGTGAGGTCAGTAGCAGTCCCCCTGGACATGCAGAATCCAAGGAACTGCACTCTGTCCGGCTTTTGTTTCAGGGGGTGGAGTTTCTGCTATATGGGAATTGCCTGATCTTCCAATTTTTCAAGACACACTGGGCATCAAGATTTTTATGTGAACCCACCTGAGTTTGAAACCTCATGCTGGCCACACAGAAAATGCCTGTGGGTTGACTGTGGCCCATGTGCCACCAGCTTGAGATCCCGCATTAGAGGCTCTAAGAGGCAAAGACCTAGAGCTCCCCTACTGAGGCTGGAAGGAGGGGGTCAGTTGCGTGGGGTGACCTTGGACCTCTTGCCACCCCAGCTTTCACCTTCTTCGATCCCAATGACCCGGCGTGCCAGGAGATCCTGTTTGACCCTCAGACCACCATCCCCGAGCTGTTTGCCATTGTGCGCCAGTGGGTGCCCCAAGTCCAGCACAAGATAGATGTCATCGGCAATGAGGTAAGAACACTGGGGAAACCAGGAAGAGAGGGGATGCGGTTCCCCACATGTGTGGGTGACCCTCCCTGCTCCCCTGGTACTCACAGATTCTGCGCCGGGGCTGCCATGTGAACGATCGTGACGGGCTGACCGACATGACACTGCTCCACTATGCGTGCAAGGCTGGGGCCCACGGAGTCGGTGAGGGCCCCCACCCCCAAGTCATGAACCCCAAAACCTAGGCCTCCAGACCCAACACGCTGAAAACCACCCAGAACTCAGGCCCCATCTGGAACCCGAAGCCTCAGATCCCAAAGTATAGTCCCTGAGGCGCAGGGCCCTCCCCGTACACGGGGCTCATGCTCTGGAATGGGGGTTCCAAGCTGATCCCGCCTATCGCGCAGGGGACCCCGCGGCAGCCGTGCGCCTCTCGCAGCAGCTGCTGGCGCTGGGCGCAGATGTGACCTTGCGCAGCCGCTGGACCAACATGAACGCGCTTCACTACGCGGCCTATTTTGATGTGCCCGACCTCGTGCGTGTGCTGCTGAAGGGCGCGCGGCCACGAGGTGAGGAGGAGAGCCCTGGCTGGGAGGGGGCAAGGACCTGGGTGAGGGATGCAGAGACCCAGGTGAGGGCCAGGCTGCGAGGGAAAGGAGGATGGCGATCTGAGGAGACAGCGGGAGGTTGGAGGCGTGGGAGAGGGGGCTCAGTGGACTACCACTCTAGGGAGGGGCGGGGCCGCGAAAGGAGAGTGGGGCTCCGAGGTGGGGGCGGGGCTCTGCATCGGAGGCTCTGGGACCTGCAAGTTAAGAGATGAGCCCCGAGGTAGGAGGAGGGCTGGGGCCCCACAGGTGCTCACCCGGAACCCCTCCTCTTGCCCACTTCCAGTGGTGAACTCCACGTGCAGTGACTTCAACCACGGCTCAGCCCTGCACATCGCTGCTTCCAGCCTGTGCCTGGGCGCCGCCAAATGTTTGCTGGAGCACGGCGCCAACCCTGCACTGAGGGTACTGCCACCCTTGCCCAGAACCCGTTACCCTCCTGCTCCCGTCCTCCCCCACTTCCCTCCAGCAGGTCTCTGCGTTTCCCGTGACTTCCCAGATACTACAAATGTCTGTACATTCAGCAAATGCAATAACAGCTGAAATTTGCCTAGTGTTCATTACATGTCAGGTGAAGTCTATTATAAGCCTTGTTTTACAATGGGGAAACTGAGGCAGAGATTAAGGGATCTGCCCAGGGTCATCCAGCCTACCCCGTGGCAGTGCATAACAGCATTTCAAGGACATGAGGAAAGTAAGGCTAGGCCCTCTGTGAATGACAGGGTTGGTCCCCTCCTAAGCCCTCAATATGATCTTTGATTTCCAACCCATGCATTACCAGGCTCCATCCACAATGCTAATTACTCTGCAGCTGTCCAGGCACTAGTATCTTGGGGGAACATGGCCTGTGCCCCTGAGACCCTGCCTCTCCCCATTCCCCACTGGCCCAGAGTTTGACTCCTGACTATATACCACAGGAGCCCACTCTCACTCTCTCTCTCTTTTTTTTTTTTTTTTTTTTTTGAGATGGAGCCTGGCTCTGTCATCCAGGCGGGAGTGCAGTGGTGCAATCTCAGCTCACTGCAACCTCTGCCTACCAGGTTCAAACGATTCTCCTGCCTCAGCCTCCTGAGTAGGTGGAATTATAGGCACGCGCCACCACACCCGGCTAATTTTTGTATTTTTGGTAGAGATGGAATTTCACCATGTTGGTCAGGCTGGTTTCGAACTCCTGACCTCAGGTGATCTGCCTACCTCGGCCTCACAGAGTGCTAGGATTACAGGCATGAGCCACTGCACCCGGCCCACAGGAACCCAATCTTAATGTTCATCTCCCACATGTCCTCATTACAGGCTTGGGGTCTCCAGAGATTGCTTCCCTGGGGGCGTAACCTGCAGCACTGAAGTGTGGCCCTCATCCCTACTGCCTACACCCCCAGGCCCACCCTCAATTACTTGACACACCCCCAGCCCTGGGTCTCAGGGGTGGGTTTCCCTGGGGATGTGGTCTGCACCTTTCTGCCCTGCCCCTTCTTCTTTTTTTTTTTTTTTTGAGATGGAGTCTCGCTCTATCACCCAGGCTGGAGTGCAGTAGCATGATCTCAGCTCACTGCAACCTCTGCTTCCCAGGTTCAAGGGATTCTCCTGCCTCAGCCTCCTGAGTAGCTGGGATTACAGGCACACGCCACCACACCCGGCTAATTTTTGTATTTTTGGTAGAGACAAGGTTTCACCATGTTGACCAGGCTGGTCTTGAACTCCTGACCTCAAGCCATCTGCCTGCCTCGGACTCACAATGTACTGGGATTATGGGCGTGAGCCATGTTACCCGGCTTGCCCTGCCCCTTCTTATTCCCAGGTTGGCCCAGGGTATGACCTAGTCCTACCCCTGCATCACCCAGACTGGTGGTCTCTAGGGTCAGGGCCTCCGTGGGGGTGTGGCCTCTGCCACTGAGTCCCCGTCCCCTCTTCCCATTGGCCCCCAGAATCGAAAAGGACAGGTGCCGGCGGAGGTGGTCCCAGATCCTATGGACATGTCCCTGGACAAGGCAGAGGCGGCGCTGGTGGCCAAGGAGCTGCGGACGCTTCTGGAAGAGGCGGTGCCACTATCTTGCGCCCTCCCCAAGGTCACGCTACCCAACTATGACAACGTCCCAGGCAATCTCATGCTTAGCGCACTGGGCTTGCGCCTGGGAGACCGCGTGCTGCTGGATGGCCAGAAGGTCAGGGGCTGGGGTGTATGTTGGCGTGGTTGTTGGGGTGGGACTTAGCCCCTTAATCCCTTGGAACTGTATCCTTGGGCAGAGTGCAGTCCGTCCCCTTTGTCTGCTTGCTGTCCTAACTATCCACCCAGTATTTGATTTCGTCTCAGTTGTTCCGTGGTGTCTCCTTTGAGCCTCACCTTGTGCTGAGCTCTCCATCCTGGGGGGAAAACAACTCATCATCTGACAGTGACGGCCGAGAGCGGTCATGGCTGCCATGGGGAGGGGTGAGCAGAGTGATCTGCGCAGCTCTGTGCACCTGTGGCTCCCCCTGGGTCTTGTGGTCCTCGATCAGGCCCCTTCGCTCTCAGAGGCAAGTCTGGCTAGGAAAGTCCAGGCCAGAGTGATTGGAGTGTGATGGGGAATGCACCCAAATTGCAGATGTGGAGGAGCAAGCCAGGGAAAAAAAGGGAGAAAGGAGTCTCAGCTAGGGGGAGAGGGTATCACAGCCCAGAGGGCAGAGAGAATCTTCATTTATCCAGGGACTCCAACTTCATTTCCTGGTGTCCCTCAGGCTCCATACGGGACCCCAGTCTGTCCTTAGGGAGGGAGGGCTGTGTCTGCCCCTGCCCTGCTCTCATGGAGCTCCACTTGTAATGAAGCGGAGACAGTCAAGAAAGTAAACCTATGGTTGAGATAATTTCTGGGTTGGGCATGGTGGTTTACACCTGTAATCCCGGCATTTTGGGAGGCTGAGGTGGGAGGATCACTTGAGGCCAGGAGTTGTTAGAGACCAGCCTGGGCAACATAGCAAGATCCCGCCTCTACTGAAAATAAATAAATAAATAAATAAATAAATAAATAAAGTAAGTTCTGGTAGCAACAAGGGCTGTGAACACCATTACATGTTTGGATTTAGTAAATTGTCCCTGGCTGAATGCTGGGGTGGTTTTAGCTGGGGTGTTCTGAGAAGGCTTCTCTAAGGAGGTGATGTCCAAACTAAGACAGGAAGGAGCTTCCTCTGCAAAGGTAAGGAAGCAGAGGATACAGTAGGTATGGAGACACAGAGGCAGGAAGGGGCGGTGTGATGAGGGAGTTATGGGAAGTGGGGTGAGGTGGAGAGGTCAGCAAGGCTGGGTCACAGCAGACCTGTAGGCTACCCGAAGAAGTTTGAATTTTGTTTTTGTTTTTTTGAGACGGGTCTCGCTCTGTCACCCAGGCTGGAGTGCAGTGGCGCGATCTTGGCTCACAGCAACCTCTGCCTCCCAGATTCAAGCTGTTCTCATGTCTTAGCCTCCCGAGTAGCTGGGATTACAAGTGTGTGCCAACAAGCCTGGCTAATTTTTTATTTTTATTTTTAGTAGCAGTGGGTTTCGCCATGTTGGCCAGGCTGGTCTCAAACTCCTGCCCTCAAGCGATCCACCCACCTTGGCTCCCAAAGTACTGGGATTACAGGCATAAGCCACTGCGCCTGGCCCCATCCAGAAAGCATTCTGAGGTACACGATCTAATTGTATCCATTGCACAATTCTGAAAGTTTGGGTTGACTCTTCCCATTTTGTAAGCCAGACTATAAAAGCCTCCAACAGGTGAAAATCTTTATCTGAAGACACGGAATACCAATCACTGCCCCTTAGAGAAGCAGCATAGCACAGCGTCATGGGCTTAGGCTCAGGGACTTGCCCAGGTAAATCTCAGCTTTGCAACTTCCCAGCTGTGGGACCTGGAGCCAGTGATTCCGCCTCTCTAGGCCTCAATGTCTTCATCTGTAAATGGAGATAATAATAGTACCCACGTTAGGGGGCTGGTTGAGGTTTAAATTAATTAAAATGCATAAGGCCATTAGAACAGAGTCCAGTGCATACTAAATGCTCTTTGTGTGTGCCAGGCACTGTTCTAGTCCCTCCACCAACCCTCTAAGATCAGCACTAATTAATTAGCCCATGATATGGACAAGGAACTGAGACATGGAGAGGTGAATGAGCCTCCCATAATGATGATAACCACACTCACTAAAGGCTCACTGCAGTTAAGCAACTTTACATGCGCGGTGGCTCAAGCCTGTAATCCCAGCACTTTGGGAGGCCGAGACGGGTGGATCACGAGGTCAGGAGATCGAGACCATCCTGGCTAACACGGTGAAACCCCGTCTCTACTAAAAAATACAAAAAACTAGCCGGGCGAGGTGGCAGGCGCCTGTAGTCCCAGCTACTCGGGAGGCTGAGGCAGGAGAATGGCGTAAACCTGGGAGGCGGAGCTTGCAGTGAGCTGAGATCCAGCCACAGCACTCCAGCCTGGGCGACAGAGCAAGACTCCGTCTCAAAAAAAAAAAAAAAAAAATGTTTCCGCCGAATGCAGTGGCTCATGCCCATAGTCCCAGCACTTTGGGAGGCAGAGGCAGAAGGATCGCTTGAGCTCAGGAGTTCAAGACCAGCCTGGGCAACACAGTGAGACCTCATCTCTACTAAAAATGAAAAAATTAACCAGGCATGGTGGCGCACACCTGTAGTCCTAGCTACTCAGGAGGCTGAAGTGAGAGGATCGCTTGTGCCCAGGAGTTTGAGGCTGCACTGTGCTGAGATCATGCCACTGCACCCCCAGCCTGGGTGACAAAGCGAGACCCTGTCTCAAAAAAAAAAAAAAAAGTTTCCATCAGACAATCACGCCATGAGGTATCTTACTATCTCTATTTTACAGATGAAACTGAGGTTCAAGAAGTCCCCTGACCAAAGTTACAGCATGATAATAGCTAACAGACTGGGCAGAGTGGCTTCACACCTGTAATCCTAGCACTTTGGGAGGCCAAGATAGGGAGGATTGCTTGAGGCCAGGAGTTTAATACCAACCTGGGGGGCAACATGGGGATACTCCATTTCTTTTTTTTTTTTTTTTTTTGAGACGGAGTCTCGCTCTGTCGCCCGGGCTGGAGTGCAGTGGCATGATCTCAGCTCACTGTAAGCTCCGCCTCCCGGGTTCACGCCATTCTCCTGCCTCAGCCTCCCGAGTAGCTGGGACTACAGGCGCCCGCCACCTCGTCCGGCTAATTTTTTGTATATTTAATAGAGACGGGGTTTCACCGTGTTGGCCAGGATGGTCTCGATCTCCTGACCTCGTGATCTGCCCACCTCGGCCTCCCAAAGTGCTGGGATTACAGGCGTGAGCCACCGCGCCCGGCGGGATACTCCATTTCTATTTTTTAGAAAAGTTTTGTTGTTGTTGTTGTTTTCATTAGCCAGGCTTTGGTGGTGTGCACCTGTAGTCCCAGCTACTTGGGAGACTGAGGAGGGAAGATTGCTTGAACCCAGGAGTTCAAGGTTACACTGAGCTATGATCGCACCACTGCACTCCAGCCTGGGCCACAGGGTGAGACCCTGTCTCTAAAATAGAAAAAAACCATTTTTCTTTTCTTTTTTTTTTTTTTTTTTGAGACGGAGTCTCACTCTGTCGCCCAGGCTGGAGTGCAGTGGCGCAATCTCGGCTCACGGCAAGCTCCGCCTCCCGGGTTCACGCCATTCTCCTGCCTCAGCCTCCCTTGTAGCTGGGACTACAGGTGCCCACCACCGCACCCGGCTAGTTTTTTGTATTTTTAGTAGAGACGGGGTTTCACCATGTTAGCCAGGATGGTCTCGATCTCCTGACCTCGTGATCCACCTATCTCGGCCTCCCAAAGTGCTGGGATTACAGGCGTGAGCCACCGCGCCCAGCAAAAAACCATTTTTCAATAACGAATACTTGCTGATCCTTTACTTAATGCCAAGCCTGTTCCGAGGGTTTTAATTTCTCTATGACAGCCCTGTCCAACAGAGCTTTCTGTAATGGTAGAAATATTCTGTGTCTGTGCTGTTCAGTAAAGTAAGCTACAAGCCACATGTGACAATTGAGCACTTGAAATATGACTAGTGTGACTGGGGAAATGCACTTTTAGTTTAAATTTATTGATTTTTATTTTTATTTACGTTTTTTTCTTGAGACAGAGTCTTGCTCTGTTGCCCAGGCCGGAGTGCAATGGCGCTATCTGGTCTCACTGCAACACTCCGGGGTTCAAGCAATTCTCCTGCCTCAGCCTCCCGAGTAGCTGGGATTACAGGCGTGCGCCATCACGCCCAGCTAATTTTTGTGTTTTTAGTAGAGAGGGGGGTTTCACCATGTTGGCCAGGCTGGTCTTGAAGTCCTGACCTCAGGTGATCCTCGCACCTCGGCCTCCCAAAGTGCTGAGATTACAGGTGTGAGCCATTGCGCCTGGACTAAATTTATTTATTTATTTATTTATTTATTTATTTATTTATTTATTTATTTTTGAGACGGAGTCTTGCTCTGTGCCCAGGCTGGAGTGCAGTGGCCGGATCTCAGCTCACTGCAAGCTCCGCCTCCCGGGTTCCCGCCATTCTCCTGCCTCAGCCTCCCGAGTAGCTGGGACTACAGGCGCCCGCCACCTCGCCCGGCTAGTTTTTTGTATTTTTTTTTTTAGTAGAGACGGGGTTTCACCGTGTTAGCCAGGATGGTCTTGATCTCCTGACCTCGTGATCCGCCCATCTCGGCCTCCCAAAGTGCTGGGATTACAGGCTTGAGCCACCGCGCCCGGCCAATTTATTTATTTTTAAATTAAAAAATTATCTGAGTCTTGTTCCTAAGGTATGCATTTATTTATTTTTGAGACAGGGTCTTGCTCTGTTGCCCAAGCTGAAGTGCAGTGGCACAATCATAGCTCACTGCACCCTTGAACTCCTGGGCTCAAGTGATCCTCCCACATCAGCCTCCCAAGTAACTGGGACTACAGGCTTGAGCTACTGCACCTGACTACCTTTTTTCTTTCTTTTATAGAGAATAGGGTCTTGCTGCCTTTGTATTTTGAAACAGATTAAGATGAGAGGGTCCCGCCATTTTCACCCAGGCTGGTCTGAAACTCCTGGCCTCAAGTAATCCTCCAGCCTTGGCCTCCCAGTGTTGGGATTACAGGCATGAGCCACCGCAGCCGGCCTTAGTTTAAGTTTAAATTGTTGGCCAGGCACAGTGGCTCATGCCTGTAATCCCAGCACTTTGGGAGACTGAGGCAGGTGGATCACCTGAGGTCAGGAGTTCCAGAACAGCCTGACCAATATGGTGAAACCCCGTCTCTACTAAAAATACAAAAATTAGCCAGGCGTGGTGGCGTGCACCTGTAGTCCCAGCTACTTGGGAGGCTGAGACGGGAGAATTGCTTCAACCCAGGAAGCGGAGTTTGCAGTGAGCCAAGGTCTTGCCACTGCACTCCAGCCTGGCAACAGAGCGAGACTCCGTCTGAAATAATAATAATAATAATAATAAATAAATTTAAATTGTCCTATGTGGCTAGTCACTATTCACTATATGAGACAGGGCAACTCTTTAACAATCCTATAAGGTGAGTATATTTGTTCCCATTTCACAGCAAAGGAAGTTGAGGCACAGAGAGGTTAACTCATGTAGCCAGCAAATGGTGATGTGTGACCTGGGGTTTGGGCCCAGGGTGGCCTTACGCACCCTACCTTGCTGCCTGTGTGCGAGCACTCCACGTTGGCCTCCCAGCATTCCTTCCTCAGCCATCGCCTCCCTTCTCTCCCCAGACGGGCACACTGCGGTTCTGTGGGACCACGGAGTTTGCCAGCGGCCAGTGGGTGGGCGTGGAGCTGGACGAGCCTGAGGGCAAGAATGATGGCAGCGTTGGGGGCGTTCGGTACTTCATCTGCCCCCCCAAGCAGGGTTAGTCTCACCTGGGGCCCAAGAGGGGTGCGGCCGGGGGTCCACTCAGCAGTTCTGATGCTGCTGACTGGGAAACGGGATGGGGGATGGGGGCTGAGGGCAGAGGCTTAGACAACACCAGGCTCGAACTCTGTACTCGTAGGTCTCTTTGCCTCCGTGTCCAAGATCTCCAAGGCAGTGGACGCACCCCCCTCCTCTGTCACCTCTACGCCCCGGACCCCCCGGATGGACTTCTCCCGTGTCACCGGCAAAGGCCGCAGGGAACACAAAGGTCAGAGAGGGGATCCCTGCGGTGGGAAGAGCCAGTTTGGGGATGTTGTGGGGGTAGCTCAGCTTCTGTGACTCAGTTTCTCCTCAGGCCCAAACTCCAGTTTTGGAAGACAAGCTCTGAGTTCCTGACTTCTGTGACTCAGTTTCCCCTTTGGCTCAGTACTGGTCCCGCCTAGTTCTTAGAAGGACCTGTGGGTTCCCTGCCCTCTGTGACTTAGTTTCCTCTCAGGCCCAAAGGTCTCCCCCAGTTTTAGGGAAGAATCTGTGGAGATACTGGCTTTGGTCATTTGATTTACTTTTTTTTTTTTTGAGACAAGAGTCTTGCCCTGTTGCCCAGACTGGAGTGTGGTGGCGCGATCTTGGCTCACTGCAACCTCTGCCTCCCAGGTTTAAGCGATGCTCGTGCCTCAGCCTCCCAAGTAGCTGGGATTACAGGCGCCCACCACCACATCCGGCTAATGTTTGTATTTTTTTTGTAGAGACAGGGTTTTGCCATGTTGGCCAGGCTGGTCTCAAACTCCTGACCTTAAGTGATCCGCCTGCCTCAGCCTCTCAAAGTGCTAGGATTACACGCCTGCGCCACTGCACCCAGCCTGATTTACTCTCAGACCCAAATTCTCCCTTCTTTTTTTTTTTTTTTTTTTGAGATGGGGTCTCGCTCCGTCGCCCAGGCTGGAATGTGGTGGCTCAATCTCAGCTCACTGCAAGCTCCGCCTCCCAGGTTCATGCCATTCTGCCTCAGCCTCCCAAGTAGCTGGGACTTCAGGCGCCTGCCACTGCACCCGGCTAATTTTTTTTTTTTTTTTTTTTTTTTTTTTTTGAGACGGAGTCTTGCTCTGTCGCCCAGGCTGGAGTGCAGTGGCCGGATCTCAGCTCACTGCAAGCTCCGCCTCCTGGGTTTACGCCATTCTCCTGTCTCAGCCTCCTGAGTAGCTGGGACTACAGGCGCCCGCCACCTCGCCCGGCTAGTTTTTTGTATTTTTTAGTAGAGACGGGGTTTCACCGTGTTAGCCAGGATGGTCTCGATCTCCTGACCTCGTGATCCGCCCATCTCGGCCTCCCAAAGTGCTGGGATTACAGGCTTGAGCCACCGCGCCCGGCCTATTTTTTGTATTTTTAGTAGAGATGGGGTTTCACTGTGGTCTCGATCTCCTGACCTCATGATCCGCCTGCCTCGGCCTCCCAAAGTGCTGGGATTACAGGCATGAGTCACTGTGCCCGGCCTCTCCCTTCATTTTAAAAGGACAGTTTCTGGGTTCCTGACTTCTGACTCAGCTTTTCCTAATCCAACATATCCTCAGCTTTGAGAAAGGATTTTGGGGTCCTTCAGGTTCTCTGACTTGGTTTCCTTTCAGGCCTAAAGCCCCTTCCTAATTCTCTGGCATCTGGGATTCAGTTTCACTTCAAACCAAGAACAGGGTTTCTACCTTGGGGTTTTCCAGGTGGCATGGGGTTCCCAAAGCTGGCATCACCCCCCTACGCACCTCCTGCACCTTCTTCCCTTAGGCAAGAAGAAGACCCCATCATCCCCATCTCTGGGCAGCTTGCAGCAGCGTGATGGGGCCAAGGCTGAGGTTGGAGACCAGGTCCTTGTCGCGGGCCAGAAGCAGGGAATTGTGCGCTTCTATGGGAAGACAGACTTTGCCCCAGGTGAGGATGGGGACTCTGGGCCAGGGGCCAGGCAGGGCCTTGAGAAATCCTGACACCCTCGTGCTGCAGGTTACTGGTATGGCATTGAGCTGGACCAGCCCACAGGCAAGCATGACGGCTCTGTCTTCGGCGTCCGGTACTTCACTTGCCCCCCGAGGCATGGGGTCTTCGCACCAGCATCCCGTATTCAGAGGTGAGCCTAAACTTCTAGCCCCAACCCAGGGTACCACCTGGAGCCCTGATCCCCCGTCAGATGGCCTCCTCCTCCCAGACCAGCAGGACAGTGTGGACACCCCCCAGCCCCCAGTCAGACTCTGGCCTCTTGTGGCTCTGACCTCTCCCCTATCCCTGTGTCTCCTCAGGATTGGCGGATCCACTGATCCCCCTGGGGACAGTGTTGGAGCCAAAAAAGTGCATCAAGTGACAAGTGAGTTGGGAGATGATATGTGGGGAGTGTAAGTTTGGGGATGGGAGGAAGGGTCCTGGGTTCTCAGGTATATACTGGTGACAGTCTCTGGTATTTAATGGGGGATACAGGGTCCAGGAAAATGATGAGACAAGGTCCCCAAAAAGATAGGTGCTGAAGGGTATGAGGAAGTTAGCAACAAGGCTCTTTGGGGACATGAGGTTGAGCAGATACTGGGGAAAGGGACAGTCACTGGGGGACATGGTGGGAATTATGGACAAGGGGCCCAGATGGGTATTGGGAACGTGAGATCCAGGTAGGGGATGGAGACATGGGGAGGTATTAATGAGAAGGAGTCTGAATGAGTATTGAGGACACAGGTGGTCTGTCATCCCCTCACTTGACATCCTGACCTCCTCTTCAGTGACGCAGCCCAAACGCACCTTCACCACAGTCCGGACCCCAAAGGACATTGCATCAGAGAACTCCATTTCCAGGTGTGTGGCCAACCCCTATCCCCTCTCCTATGCGACATTCAGGGAGAGGGATCCACAAGGCAGTTGGACCCAGAGATCTGGAGCTCTGGTCAGGGCTGGAAAGAGAGGTTAGGAAAACTTGTAACTTGTTAGCATACCCAGAAACAGTCTTTAGGGTGTAGGGCCCCGCACTGAATTCTAGTGACTTCCACTTTCGGGGGGGCGGTAAAGGAAGCAGAACACCCTTCACTCCACATGAGCCTCAGAATAACAGCTACAGACCAGGCGGGGTGGCTCACGCCTGTAATCCCAGCACTTTGGGAGGCTGAGGCAGCTGGATCACCTGAGGTCAGGAGTTCAAGACCAGCCTGGTCAACATGGTAAAACCCCGTCTGTACCAAAAACACAAAAATTAGCCAGACATGATGGCATACACCTGTAGTCCCAGCTACTCGGGAGGCTGAGGCAGGAGAATTGCCTGAACCTGGGAGGCAGAGGTTGCAGTGAGCCGAGATCATGCCACAGCACTCCAGCCTGGGTGACAGGGAGACTCCGTCTCAGAAAACAAACAAACAAACAAACAAACAAACAAACAAACAAACAAACCATAGCCAGAGAGGTAGAGGCAAAATCCAGAAAGGCCTGATAGCAAACACTGGGGGAAAGGCTGGGGGTGATGGGTGCAGATGTCCCCGCTGCCTGCCTCAGGGCGTGACCCTGTCATTCTCCTTTCCAGGTTGCTGTTCTGCTGCTGGTTCCCCTGGATGCTGAGGGCAGAGATGCAGTCTTAGAGGCCCTGGACACCTGACAAAGAGACAGAGTCCCCACTAGCATCTCCTGACACCCGAAGAGCCCTGAGTCACCCTGAGATAGAGATTCCCAGTAACACATCCAGAGTAGAGACCCCTGTTAGCCAGCCCTCGATCATTGAGGCCCCATTATTAACAGATAGCCCCATAATAACCCCCAAATACAGACCCCATTTCACCCAGAAAGAGATTCCCTGAGTAGCACCTTCAGGCTAGTCCCTATCCCCAACCCCGCAGAGCAGATTCCCAGATTAACAGATCTCCACATCACCCCTAATGATGGTGACCCTCTCCACATAACGCATTACAACAGAACATTCTTGAATCACCCAACCCTGGATCAGAAACTTCCCCATTAACAAACACTCCCCACTAAGTCCTCTTGAAATAAACATAGGTCACACCCCTAAAGCAAAAGAGTAACAGACGTTCATGTCATTGTTCCCCATTTAACATCAATCCCCTCAAGATGTCGTGACCCCATGGTCACCCTGAAGCCCTTACACTCCAACCCCTCAATCAGAGACTTCCTTCATTAACAAAGACCCTTGTTCTTACCCCTCAAGAGAAACCCACCATAACCAGCCCACTGTCACCCCTAATTTACAGACACCAAAACAGTCCTGGAAGTGCTAATTACAGGACCCCCAAGTCTTCCTACCCTCTGCACCCTCAAGAAACCCCCAGTGCCTTGTACGAAGCCCACCCCACATGGCCCACAGCTCCTGTGCTGGCCAGGCTCCCAGAAAATTATCTATTTTTTAAGTAACGACTTCCCCCTTTGGGGAACCCCAAAATTTGGAGGCCCCATTCTAGGACTCTGGGGATCCCAAACCCTAGAGTACACACATCCCAAACTCCCCTGTGCCCTCAAGTCCTACAGCCCCTAGAAGATCCCAATGCCCTAACTCCTAGGACCCCCGAATCATGGAATCCCCAAATCCCCAGGGAATCCCAAATTTGAAAATCCAATCCCAAGCCACCAGGAAACCCAATCATGAGGTCGCTGTGCCTGGTATGGAGGAGACTGCAGTCAGGATATGCATTCCAGGCTCCCAGGCACCTCAAGCCCTATTGACAGGCACCAGGAAACCCCACACAGGAATTCCCATCCCTGGAAACTGGAGAATTTCAATGCCCTGAGTCCACGGATTTCAAGACACCAAATTCCAAGATCCCCAGCCCTAAGGGAACCCCAAATCCTAAAGCCTCCATCTCTAGTAAATGGAAGGCCCCAAGGCCCTGAGGGGATCCCAAATCCTGGAACCCCGATTTCAACCTACGTTCTAGTCACTGGCCTCAAAGGACCCCACAGCACCTGGGCCCGACCAACAGCCCGAGGGAGAACCTGAAGGCCCAGGGAGTCCAGGGCAGACCTGGGGCCCCAACCACCAAGGACAGCTCACGACTGCCCCTTCACTGCATGTCCCCAAACTCAGCATGACTCCTGTCCTCTTCAATAAAGACGTTTCTATGGCCTCTCTGTGTCGGGTCATTGTTTGGGGGTTTCCCTTGTTGGGAGAAGACGGGAAAGGAAGTGCTTCCTTCAGTCTCGCCTCCCTGCGGTGTGGGCACCGGCTGGCGCTGGCCGCGAGAAGTCCTTCTAGCAGCCTCTCGTATCTTCCCGCGGCTGTCACGGCTGCAGCCCCCGTCCCGCCCATCCGGGTCCACTCGACCGATGGCCCGGTTCGGTTCTTAAGTTCTGATTGGCCAGTGCCAGACGACGATGCCCCGCCCACGCCCTCCTGCCAATGGCTCAGAGACAAGGAGGCGCGGCCTATCCCTGGGAGAGGATGAAGTGGGAGGGCGAATACTGAGTAAGAGCGCCGATTGGGTGGAAGGCGGGCCCTTGAGGCCTCTGGGAGCTCCCATTGGCCTGCGAGCTCAGCGTCTGTAGTGTGGGGCGGAAATGGCTGGGAGGGGGATGGGGATGTTGAATTTGGAAATTGGAGGGGACGCTGGTGGACGGTCAGTTTTGGGGAGTGCTGGGGGTGGAGATGGGTGTCAAGAGGGCTGAAAGTGGGGATCCGGAGGAGCCCAGAGTAGGAGTCCGAGGAGGCTCAGAGCTTGGAGTCCTAAAAGGCTCGGAGTCGGGGGTCTGAAGGATTCAGGGAGGGAAGAAGGTTTGGGAGTCAGCCTCAGAGCTAAAGATCCCAGGGTGCTGGAGTGAAGGGGCACTTAGGAAGGGAAATCCGAGGGGCGTCCAAATGGGAGGATCCGAGGAGGCTGAGGGTGGACATGTCTGAGGAGGCTCAGATTGGGGTTACAGGGGTGCACAGAATGGGATTCGGTGGGGGGCGGGGGTCGCTGAGTGTTGATAGCGGGGCTCACAGTTGCAGGTCTGAAGCGAGGTCTTAAGGTGTTTAAAGGGGTTCTGGGGTGCAACCCTGGGGGCTATATGTAGAGCTTTTGAGAAAGGCTCCCTGTGTGTGGGGCCAGACGATGTTCTCTGTGGGAGGATTGAGAGGGCATATGTGTAGTTTGATGGGCCCTTAGTAAACAGAGTAATGTGGGATTATTCTTGGGGTTCATTGTTTCCGGGCATGGAGCCTAGGGGCTCTCTGTGTGGCTTGTAAGATGCTGAAGACTCAGCTTTTAGAGACCAAGTGAGTTTCAGAAGAGGGCTGAGGTGAGGCCTGGCCTGTGATGGCGTGGAAGGCTGCGTTGTGGTGTTAGAGTGGGAGGCCTAGTGACTTCAGCGTGTCCTCCCCTCCCTACAGGATTAGGTGCAAGGAGTTGGTGGTGATGGAGGAGCAGGATGCCAGAGTCCCAGCCCTGGAACCATTCAGAGTGGAGCAGGTTGTCAGAACTCGGGGTGCAGAGGGTGAAGGAGGCAGGCTGACTCCTGAGTTCTTGGGTTGGGATTGCCCCCTTCCTCCAAATTCATTCTTACTGTCAGAGTCCATTCTGGAATGGCACTGGTCCCTTGACCTCAGACCCTGACCTGTCTGAGGACATCCTGAGCCTGTCTCCAGGCATAGGGGTTGCTCTGTGATGATATGTCCTCTGTGTGGGTTGAAGGGCCACATCTTCAAGGAGGTCATGTCTATCCTAGGCACCACCTGTAATCTACTATGTCCCAGACTTCATCTCCAAAGAAGAGGAGGAGTATTTGCTTCGACAGGTGACCTCAGTGCCCTTCTGGTCTGTTTTCCCACTCTTCCCATATTCCTCCCCAATGCCCATCCTCTGTATGAGAGCCCACAAGGCTGCAGTGAAGACCCTGACAAAAGGAACAAGGAAGTTACAGAGCTCATACTGCCTCTACTGAGATAGCCCAATCCTGCTAGCTTAGAGAATAGGGGGTTATAAACATAGGCTGAGATAGCCCAGTTCAGATCATTGAGATTGGGGAGTAAAGAATTTACTGTTCAGATTTCTGTGCGGAGATAGCCCAGTAAACTCTTTCCTGTGCTAAAATAGCTCAGCATAGACCCAGAGCCTTAGGAGTAAGGTTACCAAACACAGACCATCTAGGCTGAGATGGCCCAGTCTGCATTCTGTTCTCAAGGTCTGGGGAAAGAAGAATTTACAAAGCTCAGAGTCCCTGCCCTTTGCAGCCCCAGAGCCTAAGTTACAAAGCACAGATCTTCCCTGTGTTGGAGTAACCCACTGATCTTGAGTCCAGGAAAAAAATTAGCTACAGAACACAGACTTCTTTTGCTGAGATAGCCCATTCCAGACCTTTGCGTTCTTGGCATTGAAAAATCTACATATTATAGAATTCCTGGGCTGAAATAGCCCAGTACAGCTCCATAACCATGAAGGGAATGAGTAGATTATCAACTAGAGCATAGACTTGTTGGACTGAGATAGCCCATTCTAGACCATTAGGATCTTGGCAGTGGAAGATTTTCAAAGTACTTTCTTTGCTGTGCTGAGATAGCCCAGCTTTGCATATTCCCTTCCCCAGGCAATAGGAACAAGGAGGCTGCAGAACTCAAACTGTCCTCAGAGAGCCCAGGAATCAGGAATTTTTGTTTGTTTGTTTTTTGAGACAATCTTGCTCTGTCGCCCAGGCTGGACTGCAGTGGTGTAATCTCAGTTCACTGTAGCCTCCACCTCCTGGGTTCAGCCAATTCTTGTGTCTCAGTCTCCTGAGTAGCTTGGATTGCAGGCGTGTGTCACCACACTGCCTCCCAGGTTCAAGCAATTCTCCTGCCTCAGCCTCCCAAGTAGCTGGGATTACAGGTGCGTGCCACCATGCCCAGCTAAATTTTGTATTTTTTTTTTTTTTGAGACGGAGTCTCGCTCCGTCGCCCAGGCTAGAGTGCAGTGGCGCGATCTGGGCTCACTGCAAGCTCTGCCTCCCGGGTTCACGCCATTCTCCTGCCTCAGCCTCCCGAGTAGCTGGGACTACAGGCGCCCGCCACCTCACCCGGCTAGTTTTTTGTATTCTTTTTAGTAGAGACAGGGTTTCACTGTGTTAGCCAGGAAGGTCTCGATCTCCTGACCTCGTGATCCGCCCATCTTGGCCTCCCAAAGTGCTGGGATTACAGGCTTGAGCCACCGCGCCTAGCCTAAATTTTGTATTTTTAGTAGAGACGGGGTTTCCCCATGTTGGCCAGGCTAGTCTCGAACTCCTGACCTCAAGTGATCTGCCCGTCTCGGCCTCCCAAAGTGCTGGGATTACAGGCGTGAGCCACCAGGTTTGGCATGGAATCAGGAAATTAGAATGCAGACTATTGGCTGGGCTGAAAAAGCCCTGTCCAGCCCCAGCACTCTGAGTAGATTGTGAGACCCACAACTCTCAGACCATGGTTGTGCAGCCCTGATTGCTACATCCTGGTAGACATGGATGGGCTTTGAGGCCAAAGGCATTCCCAGGAAAGAAGGCAAATCACAAAATCCTAGGAACCCACCGCCCCAGGAAATGGTCCCACAGACACTGAGATGACCCATTTCCACCCCAGAGGTAAAGGCCCTTATGTTGACCTAGGTGGGAGAATCATAGAGGGGTGATCCTAAGAAAGGAGTGACCCCCTTCCCACCTCCTAGGTTTTTAATGCCCCAAAGCCAAAGTGGACCCAGCTCTCTGGGAGAAAGTTACAGAACTGGGGTAAGTATCCCTGGCTTGGGGCATGAGTGATTCTGGGATGTAGGCTGGGGCAGGGGACTCAGGTCCAATAGACTTAAGACATCAGAGGGCCCCTGACAGCTCAAGGAGCCCCAAGAGCCAGGAGGATTTTAAAGGGGTCAGTGGAGGTCCTGAGGGATTAGCGATTTCCTGATGAGTTGGGAGTATCTGAAAGGGGCCCATGGTGTGGAGAAGTGAGTAAACCTCTGAAGGACCCAGTGGCTATCTCCAAAGGGTCAGGGGTCCCTGAGGGGATCAGGGTGCTTCCAGCCATTGTGGAATCCCTAATGGGGGATCTGTTGCTATGGGGGAGCCCTCAGGACCCCATTGCCTTCCCCAGGTGGGCTTCCCCATCCCCGGGGGATGGTTCCTGAGCGGCTGCCCCCATGGCTCCAGCGCTACGTGGACAAAGTGTCTGACTTCAGCCTCTTTGGAGGCCTCCCAGCTAACCATGTCCTTGTGAACCAGTATCTGCCTGGGGAGGGCATCATGGTAACCATACACCCTCGGCCCGTGTCCCCCCACTCAGACTTCTGAGCCATGCTGGGGCAGAGGACCCTGTACCCACCCTCACTCATTAGGCAGCCACATCTCCCAAGCAGGCATTCACCTGCCTGTCCCTGGCTTGGGAGGGACAAGCCCTCGTGGGGCTTGGGAGCCCCGCGTTGACCCAGAGGGTGGGGGTTGTGGACTCCTGCCCTGCCAGCCCTGGTGCCCACTCCCCAGCCCCACGAGGACGGACCACTGTACTACCCGACTGTCAGCACCATCAGCCTGGGCTCCCACACAGTGCTGGACTTCTACGAGCCGCGGCGGCCGGAGGATGATGACCCTACAGAAGAGGTGGGCCCCCAGACACTGCCCCAACCGCTTGTAGGCACTTCAAGAACTAAATTCCAAGATGACCTGGTCCCACGTGCCTTTGGGGTACTCCTGGCACTCTCCCAGATACCTTCCCTTGTACCCTCATGGGGTGTACCCTCATGGGGTATACCCACTTCCTCCCAGACACCCAGCCCATCTGCTTACAGGGTGCCCCACGTGCCATGATTTCCACAGGCTCCCCGATGCCCCCACCTGCTGAGTGGATGCCCCTGACTCCCTAGCAGACACTGATATCCTCAGATACCCCACCGCCATTAACTCAGGGGGGCCTCACCTCCTCCCAGATGCCCTATCTGCCCCTGCTTAGGGTGCCCCAGATGTCCTGCTACTCTAAGAATGTGATTTGGGGTGCAGGACACCCCCAGATTCTCCTTGGCCCCTGACACATGATTTCTCTGAGTGATGCATTTCTAGCACCCCAGTGTTCACAGAAACGCCCCTGAACACCCTGACCCACTCCTTCTTGGGGCTTGCCCTCAAGCCCTGCATGCTCCTGGATGCTCTGATACTCCCTCAGCTGTGCAGTTGTCCTCTCATGTCCTGATATCCTTGGGGACCCCCACTGCCTCTAACCTCTGCCTCACTCTGTCCTCACCTGGTCCTGGCTTCAGCCATGCTCTCTCAGCCCAGCTCTGCCTGCATTTCCTGGGGACTGCTGATTTCTGGGTCCCAGCCCCAGCCCCACCCCTTGGAGATCCCAGCTGCAGCTCCCACGGTCCGCTGACCCTTTGACGCCCCCATCTGCCGCCTAGATCCTGCCCCCTCCCGAGGGACTGCAGAGCCCTCGCCCTCCCTTCCTGGCAGCCCCAGCCCAGGCCCCAGCAATTTTCACTCCTGAACCACCAAAGCCTCCATCATTGTGAGCGCACTTGCTCTTCAGCCTTTGCTGGGGACTCGCTGACCCCCGGAGCCTGCCGACCTCTCGCCCACCCCCCGACTTCTTGAGCCCCGCTGACCCTCAACCCACCCTGCAGCCTCGGCCTCCGCCCCGGCCCACCACCTCGCTACTGCTGGAACCGCGCAGCCTGCTGGTGCTCCGCGGCCCCGCCTACACGCGCCTCCTCCACGGCATCGCGGCGGCCCGCGAAGACGCGCTGGACGCCGCCTCCCCGCCGCCCAATGCGGCCGCCTGCCCGTCGGCGCGGCCCGGAGCCTGCCTGGTGCGCGGCACCCGGGTCTCGCTGACCATCCGCCGCGTGCCCCGCGTGCTGCGCGCCGGCCTTCTCTTGGGCAAGTGACCGCCAGGGCCGGGACCCCTCGGATTCCCGGGTTCCTGCCCTCTTGGGGCTGCTGTGACTCTGCGACCTTGGAACCGTGGGCAGAGGGGGCTCCCCTGGTTTATTTATTTTCCCAGTAATTTTGTGTGAGCTACAGAAGACCCCATACCAAATAAACAAAAAATCTTTCCTTGGTCTTAGATTTTTATTTTTTAGGGAGCCAGATGTTTGGGTTCCTGAGGGGCGCGGCATCTAGGGTCTTAAACGAATGGGGTAGGCCCCAGAGGTCAGATGTCTGGGTCCCCAGTGGGGCAGAATCCATGGCTCTTGAGGAGGTGGGGGAAGGGTTCTATCTGGAACCCTCTTGGATGGCCTGGAGTGATGCTGGGAGATTTAGCTACTGGCCTGCTAGGGAGGAAGGAGTTAAGTGGCTCTTCTGTCACCTGAGCTGGGCATCAAATGGCCGGGTCCAGGTTCCTCTTGGAAGGGGCGGAGCCAGACCTGTCCTGGGCCTCTCCTGCAGCCTCAGGCCCCTGTGACTACAGCGTAGGAGCTCTGGGACACCCTTGTCTAGGGAAGAGGTCTTACTGGCTGCCCTCACCTGACTTTGTGTCCCCAGGCCCCCAGCCATGGCCCTGTCCCTGCCTCTGGGCCCTAGACTTGGCTCAGAGCCCTTCAACCACCCCCCGGGAGCACCTAGGGAGCCGGACATTGTTGGATGCACCGTCTGCCCCGCATCCGGAGAGGAGAGCACGAGGTGGGGGCCTGGGCTTTGGAAGCTTGTTTCCAAGAGGGTAGGCGTGGTGGCAGGGGCCATATGAGGGTAGGAGGTGCCATGGCTGTGATCACCTGGGGACACAGGAGAGGCCGCCGGGGTTGGGGTGAGGGTAGGCTGAAAAGTGAGGTGTTGGGGTTGGGGTGAGGGTAGGCTGAAAAGTGAGGTGTCGAGACTCACCCAGTCACCGCCCCCTGCCTCCTAGCCCAGAGCAGGCCCAGACCCTGAGGCAGGACTCCTTGGACCCTCCTGAGCACTTCCAGGGTGGGCCAGGGGGCAATGAGCCTGCTGCTCAGCCCCCAAGATGGTCAACACCCTCTTCCTACAAGGACCCAGCTGGGGGCAAACACTGTGAGGTGAGCTGAGGTGACCCAGACCCCTTATGCCAGCCCTACCTCCTCTCTGTCCTCCGGAGTCTGGCCTCCACAGTGAGGACTGGGTGATGATTCTGGAAAGGTGTTGGGTGTCTGTAGGGGGAGGGACCCTCTGGAAGTGTTTCAATATCTGACCAATCAGGGAGACGTATTTTCTTTTTTTTTTTCTTTTTTGAGATGGAGCCTCTCTGTCGCCTAGGCTGGAATGCAGTGGTGAGATCTCTGCTCACTGCAACCTCCGCCTCCCAGGTCCCACTGATTCTCCTGCCTCAGCCACCCAAGTAGCTGGGATTACAGGCGCATGCCACCGCACCTGGCTAATTTTTTATGTTTTTAGTAGAGATGGGGTTTCAACTTGTCGGCCAGGCTAGTCTCAAACTCCCGACCTCAGGTGATCCACCCGCCTCAGCCTCCCAAAGTGCTGGGATTACAGGTGTGAGCCATCGTGCCCAGCCATATTTCTTTTTTATTAAAAAAAGAAAAATAAAAAATAAGAGACGATGTCTCACCATGTTGCCCAGGCTGGTCTTGAACTCCTGATCCTCCGGCCTCGGCCTCCCAAAATGCTGGGGTTATAGGTGTGAACCACTGCACCCGGCTGAGAAGCATTTCATCATTGCACCTGATGTAGCCCCATTCTTCCGAGAATGGGTACCCCGGGGGGGTACCCAGCCCCGCTCCCTGTCCAGAGCCCCCCGGCCTCAAACATCCAAGTTTCCAGGAGCTATAAAACCTGGAGACCTTGAACTAGATGTCTCTCCTCAGGCCTGGCACCACTGGGAAGGCCCCCCAGTGGGAGCGACCCTGGTGCAGACAGACCTGGAGATGGACTGCCGCAGAGAAGTTTCCAGAAGCTTACAGAACGGGGTGGGGATGGGAGCAGGGGTGATATCTTGATTGGCCCACTGGTCCTGACCTGGCTCCTGTGTTCCCCAGCACCCCATCTCTGGCCTGGAGGTACTAGAGGCTGAGCAGGACAGCCTGCACCTGTGCCTGCTGGGGCTGGGCCGCCGGCTGCAGGACCTGGAGCAAGGCCCAGGGCGCTGGGCATTGGCCCAGAGTGGGATGGTGCAGCTGCAGGTAGGCAGGAGAGGCCAGGATGTGGGGGTGTGCAGGGACCCAGCAGTGGGTGCCAGCTTTCTGGGATGGGAAATGGGTTGAGTGCATGTTCCAGGCCTGTGGGGAGGGGGTAACTCTAGGTTTTGGGTCTCTGGTGTGTGTGTGGGGTGATGTCCAACCATGTGTCCTCAGGCCCTCCAGGCAGACCTACGAGGGGCAGCTGAGCGCGTGGAGGCGCTGCTAGCGTTTGGTGAGGGGCTGGCACAGCGGAGTGAGCCCAGGGCCTGGGCAGCCCTGGAGCAGATCCTGCGGCCCCTGGGAGCTTACCGAGACTCCATCTTCCGGCGGCTCTGGCAGCTGCAGGCCCAGCTGGTCAGCTACAGCCTGGTAGGGCCCATCCTGATACCCCTCACCCAAACCAGGCCCCAACCTCATAGCCTCCATGACCTCTGTCCTTTGACCCAGGTGTTCGAGGAGGCCAACACGCTGGACCAGGACTTGGAATTCGAGGGAGACTTGGACTGGCCAGCACGTGGTGGGGTCTGGGGGCCCTGGGCACCCAGTAGCCTCCCCACTTCCGCAGAGTTGGAGTGGGATCCGGCGGGGGACATTGGGGGTCTTGGGCCCTTGGGACAAAAGACAGCCTGGACACTAGGAGTGCCCTGTGAGCTGTGTGGCCACAGGGGCCCCCAGGGCAGGGGACAAGGCCTCGAGGTGAGAGCAGACCCCCTCGAGGGATCTCCTGCCAGGCACCCTGGGGACATCTCTGTGCACCTTCTAGCAGGGTCCTGCCCTTCCAAGGAGGTGTCAGTGACTCTGTCTCCCCCTCCATCTCTGTCTCTCAGTGTCTCCTTCTATCTCACTGTTTCGCTCTCTCTTGTCTGTCTCTTTCTACATCCTCAAGCCCAATCTCAAATTCACTCCTGAGGCCCCCAGATGAGGCCCCCAGATCATGCCCCATTCACCTCCTGACTGTTCCAGTCTCTCCTGGTGCTGCCTGTTCAGGGAGGCCTGCCCTGACCTCCAAACATGAGCACTCCTAGTTTCTTACTTTATTTCCTAACAGCACTCACCACAGCTTGACTTTGTATATTTACTTATTTTTAAAAATTTTTATTTATTTTTTGAGACAGAGTCTCACTCTGTTGCCCAGGCTGGAGTATAGTGGTGTGATCTTGGCTTGCTGCAACCTCTGCTTCCCAGGTTCAAGCGATTCTCCTACCTTGGCCTCCCTAGTAGCTGGGATTACAGGTGTGCACCACCATTCCTGGCTAATTTTTGTATTTTTAGTAGAGATGGGGTTTCATCATGTTGGCCAGGCTGGTCTTGAACTCCTGACCTCAGGTGATCCACCCGCCTCGGCCTCCCAAAGTGCTGAGATTACAGGCATGAACCACCGCACCAGGCCGCAGTTACTTATTACGTGTTTTTTTTTTTTTTTTTTTTTGAGACGGAGTCTCACTCTTTTGCCCAGGCTGGAGTGCAGTGGCCGGATCTCGGCTCACTGCAAGCTCCGCCTCCCAGGTTTACACCATTCTCCTGCCTCAGCCTCCCGAGTAGCTGGGACTACAGGCGCCCGCCACCTCGGCCGGCTAGTTTTTTGTATTTTTTAGTAGAGACGGGGTTTCACCGTGTTAGCCAGGATGGTCTCGATCTCCTGACCTCATGGTCCACCCGTCTCGGCCTCCCAAAGTGCTGGGATTACAGGCTTGAGCCACCACGCCTGGCCTACTTATTAATTTATGGTCTGTCTCTCTCCTGTCAAATATAAGCTCCACGGAGGCCAGGAATTTGCCTATTTCCATCCCCACTGTGTCCTCAGCTCCTAGAACAGTTCCTGGCTTGTAATAGAAACTCATTACATATTTATTGAATGAATGAATAAATAATGTCTCTCCTCTCTTGGTTTCTTTGGCTCTGCCCATGTCTGTCTGTCCCGTGAGATCTCTCTGTTCCCCCAGAATCTCATCTCTATGACACCTCCTATCCTGGCCCTCCCCCAACCACGTTTCTGTTTGTTGCTGGTTCTCCAGGAACCACACACCTCTCACTCCCGACAGGACATGCTGGAGTCTGGCCTCAGCTACCAGAAACACTTAGCAGGTCACCAAAGACGCTCCCTGCTCCGGAAGCCTCAGGTGAGCCCGTTCTCAAACAGGTGTAGCACTCAGGAATCTTGATGGCGAGTGACAGAAACCCAAGAAATGAAAAGGCACAAAAAAGGGAACGCTATTAAAAAAAAAAAATGTAACGGAAAGGTCCAGGCACTGTTGAATTCAGAGCCTGAAATAACACCAGGGCCAGGCTGGGCACAGTGGCTCACACTTGTAATTCCAGCACTTTGGGAGGCCGAGGCAGGTGGATCACCTGAGGTCTGGAGTTCGAGACCAGCCTGGCCAACGTGGTGAAACCCCGTGTTTACTAAAACTATAAAAATTAGCCGAGCGTGATGGCACATGCCTGTAATCCCAGCTACTCGGGAGGCTAAGGCAGGAGAATCACTTGAGCCCAGGAGGCAGAGGTTGTGGTGAGCTGAGATCACACCACTGCACTCCAGTCTGGGCAACATAGTGAGACCTTATCTCAATAAATACATAAATAAATAAAAATTAAAAAAGAAATAACACCAAGGCTCAATCCCTCCCTTTCTCGGGCTCTAAGTCCCCAAGGTGGCTTCCTTCTCAGCAAAATGGGTGCGCCAGTGGCTACATAGTCACTCCCACTGGTTTACCCACCCCAGGGGAGGGAGCATGCCTCTGACCCTACTGACAGCTGCCAAAGTCCCAGGGCTGACTCCCACTCACCAGCTGAGGTCATGGGCTGCACCTTGAATAAACCAGAGTGCTCGGATTGGCCAGGTCTGGGTCACACCCATCATGGAAGTTGGGCAGGTGGGTGTCAGCTTCACCTGAACCTGAAGGTCTGGGAGTGGAAGGCGTGACAGCCTCCCACCTCCAATTGAGGCACTGTTACCAGAAAAAGAGGGATTGTACTGGATGAAGGACAGACACAACCAGACATCCACTACACTTGGAGATATTCCAAGTCCATGTGGGGTCCTGGGGATGAGGAGGTGCCAGGAAAGGAGGAGAAATAAGACCAGCCCTGTAGGTCTACAGTAGTAGGGTAAAGGCGACACGAAGTGTCACTTCTGGCTGGACACTGTGGCTCACACCTGTGATCCCAACACTTTGGGAGGTCAAGGCAGGAGGACTGCTTGAGGCCACATAGTGAGAACCGCCCCCTCCCCTCATCTCTACAAATCATTAAACAAAAGTAAATGGTTGTAGTGGCATGTGCCTGTGGTCCCAGCTATTAGGGAGGCTGAGGTAAGAGGATCACCTGAGCCCAGGAGGCTGGGGCTGCCATGAGTCGTGATTGTATAACCGCACTCCAGCCCGGGTGACTGGGCGAGACCCTGTCTCAAAAAATAATGTGTCAGCCAGGCGTGGTGGTTCATGCCTGTAATCCTAGCACTTTGGGAGGCCGAGGCAGGCGGATCACTTGAGGTCAGGAGTTTGAGACCAGCCTGGCCAACATGGTGAAACCCCATCTCTACTAAAAATACAAAAATGAGCCGGGAGTGGTGCCACCTGTAGTCCCAGCTACTGGGGAGGCTGAGGCAGGAGAATCGCTTGAACCCGGGAGGCGGAGGTTGCAGTGAGCTGAGATTGAGCCATTGAACTCCAGCATGGGTGACAAGAGACTCCGTCTCAAAATAAATAAATAAAGTGTCATTTCTATCCACTCTGCTGCTGGCTGCTCTCCCTCCTTAGGACAAGAAGAGGCAAGCATCTCCCCATCTCCACGACGTGAGGCTGGAGGGGAATCCCGGGTGAGGTGCCTGAGAGATGGGACTAGGGTGTGGGGGACAGAGGTCCTAGCAGCAGCCCACCTGTATGTTTAACACTGCATTTCCCTTCACAGGGCCCCCGATCCTGCATCCAGGCGGCCCCTGACCTTCCTGCTTATCCTCTTCCTCCTCTTCCTCCTCCTGGTGGGTGCCATGTTTCTCCTGCCCGTGTCAGGAGGCCCCTGCTGCTCTAACGCCCGAATACCCAGGACACCCTACCTGGTGCTCAGCTATGTCAATGGTCTTCCCCCAGTCTGATGTGTGTAATAAATGGTCACTGTCAAAGGATGTGTGAGGATACTAGGTGCCTGCGTACCCGGAATCTAGGATGTGGTCTGGATATGTCTGGATGGACTCTTTTGCCTTGAGGACAGAACACACAGAACCGCATCAGCCCATCTTGGGTGGGGCTGCTCCAGACTCTGACACAGTCAAGCACCAGTTCTTTATTCAGGCGTGGCAGGGGACTCCGGACGTGAGCTCAGGAAGGGAGAAAGCCAATACTGGGTGAGTTACCAGTTGCTGCTCTGGGCACCTGGGGTGTCATCCCATTGCTGGTTGCACCCTAGGGACAAAGAAGTTGTGGCTTTTTTTTTTTTTTTTTTTTTTTGAGATAAGAGTTTCACTCTTGCCCGGCGCGGTGGCTCAAGCCTGTAATCCCAGCACTTTGGGAGGCTGAGACGGGCGGATCACGAGGTCAGGAGATCGAGACCATCCTGGCTAACATGGTGAAACCCCGTCTCTACTAAAAAATACAAAAAACTAGCCGGGCGAAGTGGCGGGCGCCTGTAGTCCCAGCTACTCGGGAGGCTGAGGCAGGAGAATGGCGTGAACTCGGGAGGCGGAGCTTGCAGTGAGCTGAGATCCGGCCACTGCACTCCAGCCCGGGCAACAGAGCGAGACTCCGTCTCAAAAAAAAAAAAAAAAAAAAAAAAGAGTTTCACTCTTGCCTAGGCTAGAGTGCAATGGTACAATTTCAGTTCACTGCAAACTCCGCCGCCAGGATTCAAGCGATTCTCCTGCCTTAGACTCCAGAGTAGCTGAGATTATAGGCATGTGCCACCACATCAGGCTAGTTTTTTTTTTTTTTTTTGAGACAGGGTCTCGCTCTGTCACCCAGACTTGGGTGCAAAGGTATGATATCGGCTCATTGCAACCTCTGCCTCCTGGGTTCAAGAGATTCTCTGGCCTCACCCTCCCAAGTAGCTGGTACTACAGGCATGTGCCACCACACCTGGCTAATGTTTGTATTTTTACAAATCCTTTGAACCTGGGAGGCGGAGCTTGCAGTGAGCCGAAATCGTGTCACTGCACTCCAGCCTGGGTGACAGAGCAAGACTCCGTCTCAAAATAAAAAAAAAAAAAAAAAAAAAGCAAGCAACTTCATTTGGAGAGACAGCAAACCAAGAAGATGGCAGACTAGTGTCCTAAAGAACCATCTCAAGTTAGTATAAGTTTTAGGTTTCTTTTTATGCTAGAGAAGGGTGTTGAGGTTAGGTGACCAATGACTGTAGACATCTGGATGCCAGCAAGAGTCCAGAAGAAAACTTCTTTGACTACGTACGTCAGGTCACAATATTCTTGTAAATCTCTAGTATAACATTGTTACTTGTGTGTACAGTTTCCTGATCTCCTGGTGGCCTGGTGAGTTTTGGGAAAGGGACTGTTATTTTTTTAAAGTTGAGCTATAAACTAAATTCTTCCTATAATTTAGTTTATAAATTAGCTACACACAAAGCTAAGCAGAAGCTTTTAACCTAAAGGATGTTACCGCAGGGCGTCAGAGGCAAAATGGAGTCAGTCATGCTAAGCCTCCCACCACTGTAACACACACACCCCATCAATTTAGCAGCCAACAGTAGAGTCATTGTTCTTCTGTAGTTCCAACCAAAGTCCCAAGGCTGGCTCCTCTGGCTTCTGTCACATGCTCCACCTTTGCTGGGGGCTGCAGTCAGCCCCACCTAAACCATGTGGACTGAAAATGGCAGAAGGGTGGGTCTCCAAAGAGTATCAAGTTGTTGCTACTAGAAGAGGGGAACAGACACTGATGGGGTGGGGGAAGCTGCAGATTCTGGGAGAGACTCCAGGTTCAGGGAAAAGTCACCATGCAAACCAGATTTGTCCTGTTTCAAAGGCCAGGTTGAGACTCTGGCATCAACCAGAGGAGGCATGGTCCCCCTGAGATCACCAGCAAATAGGGGGAGCAGTCTTGGCAATATTGCCCCAATAGGCCCGGTAATGGAGCACATCTGTGTCATTCGTTCATTTAACAAATATTAACTGTCTGCTATGAGTCAGGTCCTGGTCAAGGAGCAGAGACAAGACAGTGAACAAGACGGTGCCTCTGGTGCCTCTGGAGCTAGCTGACATTCTACTTGGGGAAATTGACAATAACTAAAAGAAATAAGTGAAATATGTAGTGGTCACAGGGTGGTAAGTGATGAGGAGAAAAATAAAGTGAGCAAGAGGAGGGGGGCACAACTGAAACAATGTGGTTGAAGAAGGCATCAGGGAGTCAGTAGAATGGAGCCACTATGTTAAAATTTCGCCATGAGAGCAGATTGTAGTGAGGAAACAGGCCATGGGGACTCAGAATAGTGCTGTCCAATAGAAATTGAATGTGAGGCCGGGCATTGTGGCTCATGCCTGTAATCCCAACACTTTGGGAGGCCAAGGCAGGTGGATCACTTGAGGTCAGGAGTTCAAGACCAGCCTGGTCAACATGAAGAAACCCCGTCTCTATTAAAGATACAAAAATTAGCCGGGCATGGTGGCAGGTGCCTGTAATCCCACCTACTCGGGAGGCTGAGGCAGGAGAATCACTTGAACCCAGGAGGTGGAAGTTGTAGTGAGCCAAGACCACGCCACTACACTCCAGCCTGGGTGACAGAATGAGACTCTGTCTCAAAAAAAAAAAAAAAAAGAAAAAGAATAGAATGTGAGCCACAAATGTAGTTACAAATTTTCTAGCAGTCACATTAAAACAGTAAAAATGGATTAATTTTAATAATTTATATTCTATTTAACCTGTCTAAAATATTATCACTTCAATATGTAGTCAATACAAAAATAATGAGATCTTTTACAATCTGTTTTTCTTACTAAGTCTTTGAAATCTAGTGTGTATTTCACACTTACAGCACATCTTAATTCAGACGCCAAATTTTTAACAGATAAAATGCAATACAGTCCTACTAAAACAATGAAGTCGTGTAATAAAAAATATTTTACATTCAAAATACTTTCACATTACATTTACATTTAAATTACTTCAATTTTAAAATTTAGGCTGAGCATAGCAGCTCAAGCCCTGTTGCCCAGGCTGGTCTCGAACTCCCAGGCTTAAGTGATCGGCCCACCTCAGCCTCCCCAAGTGCTAGGAAACCTTTTATTTTATTTTATTTTATTTTTTTTTGAGACGGAGTCTCGCTCTGTCGCCCAGGCTAGAGTGCAGTGGCCAGATCTCAGCTCACTGCAAGCTCCGCCTCCCGGGTTCACGCCATTCTCCTGCCTCAGCCTCCCGAGTAGCTGGGACTACAGGCGCCCGCCACTTCGCCCGGCTAGTTTTTTGTATTTTTTTAGTAGAGACGGGGTTTCACCGTGTTAGCCAGGATGGTCTCGATCTCCCGACCTCGTGATCCGCCCGTCTCGGCCTCCCAAAGTGCTGGGATTACAGGCTTGAGCCACCGCGCCCGGCCTGGGAAACCTTTTAAAACTAGAACAAACTGCCATATGCCCTTACCCAGATTCACCAGTGGTTAACACTTTGCTTCATGTGATTTACCATCCATACCCTTGCTAATATATTTATATCAGTGCATATGTTTTGGAACCATTTGAGAGTAAGTTGCAGACACGAGGCCTTTTTACTCCTACATTCTTCAGCGTGTATGTCTTAAGAACAAGGCCATTCTCTCACACAATTACAGTAGTTATCAAAATCAGAAAATTTAACAACTCAGTTCTATTTTTAACTCAATCTGTAGTCTAAATGACTCTAATCCCTGTATGTCTTTTATAGTGATTTTCTTAGATCAGGGGATTTCTTGTTTAACAGATGGGTCAAGGGATTGAGAAACATTGACCCTGTGCCTTAGCAGAGTAAAAAACAGAACAGCAGCCCAGGGCTGCTTCACGCCTATAATCCCAGCAATCTGGAAGGCCGGGGCAGGCGGATCACTTCAAGAGTTTGAGACTAGCCTGGCCAACGTGGTTGAAACCCCATGTCTACTAAAAATACAAAAAAAATTTAAAAAATTAAAAAATAGCTGGGAATGGTGGCGGGTGCCTATAATCCCAGCTACTCACCAGGGGTGGGTGGGGGGCAGGCGCTGAGGCAGGAGGAGTGCTTGAACCTGGGAGGCGGAAGTTGCAATGAGCCAAGATTGCGCCACTGCACTCCAACCTGGGCAACAGAGTGAGGCTTTATCTCAAAAAAGCAAACAAAAAAGCAGAGCAGCAGACGCACACAGAGGGTCAGCAGAGAACTGGGCACTGGTCCATGCTTGACACATAAGCATCCTCGGAGCCAAGGACTAGGGTGATGGTTTATCTGGGATGTGATCCCAGGAAGCGCGAGTGGGGAAGAGACAGGGCAGGCGGAAAGCCAAAAACGGTGCTCACACCACTGTGGGCAACTGGGGGTCCATCCCACAGGGTACCTCTGAGGAACCCTGCAGAACACATGTTCCACCAGAGGACAGGTGCTCATCCAGTGACTGCTGCCCCCTACAGGCTGAGGGTTGCCTCTGAGGACATTAACCCACCTCCCAGGACTCTCAGGAAGCCCTCAGGCAGAGCAACAGAGATGCAGGGGCTCAGGGAAGGAGGCTGCAACCTCCTGAGAACTTGCTTCTGCAGCTGCAAGTGAACCCAAGAGGGCAGGAGGGCCATGGGTGGGGGTCAGGCCTCATCATCTGCTGTCACAACAGGGTTTTTTGGGGTTTTTTTTTGAGATAGAGTCTCACTCTCATCAGGCCTCATCATCTGTTGTCACAACAGGGTTTTTTGGGGGTTTTCTTTGAGATAGAGTCTCACTCTCGTTGCCCAGACTGGCGTGGTGGTGCATGCCTGTAATCCCAGCTACTCAGGAGGCGGAGGCAGGAGAATTGCTTGAACCTGCGAGGCAGAGGTTGCAGTGAGCAGAGATTGCACCATTGCACTTCAGCCTGGGCAACAAGAGTGAAACTCTGTCTCAAAAATAAATACGATAAAATAAAATAAAGAATAAAAATATTAGCTGGGTGTGGTGGTGCACGGCTGTAGTCTCAGCTACTCAGAAGGCTGACGTGGGAGGATCACTTGAGCCTGGGAAGCTTAGGCTGCAGTGAGCTGTGCCATTGTACTCCACCCTGGGTGACAGAGACCCTGTCTAAAAAAAAAAAAGTTAGATCACTCACCTGTGATCACATAATCAGTAAGTATGGGAGCTGGGATTCAAACCCTGCCTTCCCATTCCCGGGTCCGTGCTCTTAGCCATTGCTCACCTGTACAGCTCCTCCCTCAAATCAGGCATTCCTCCATCCTCTCCACCGGGCAAATCTCACTCATCTGTAACACCCAGGTTAACGTGTCTTCCCTTCTGACCCAGGATGCCCGGCCCCACTGGAAACTTGATCCCTGCCTGCAGCCCTGCCAGGAGCTCCAATCCTGGGGCTTGTCAGGGTTCAAGATCATGGAGCCAGGAGTGAGGGGGTGGCAGGAGATGCAGCTGGAGATGTAATTAGGGGGGCTGGATGGGTAGGACCCCATTGGTCTTTGGCTTTTACTTTGAGATGGAGCCAGGAAACAATTAACATGATCACCCTGATGGAAGAAATTGAGGCTGAGAGAGAGGTGGCTGAGGTCCCATGGTGAGGACAAACCTGAGACAAAGCTGAAGTAGAAGTCACGAGCAAGTAAACCCACAGCCTTGTGCCTGGGGCACGCCAGGCCCCAGCTGAGACCCTGCATTTCTTCCTTTTGCCCTGCCAGGCCTTTCCCCACACTGGTCTTTTTTTTTTTTCTTTTTTTTTTTCGAGACGTAGTCTCACTCTGTTGCCCAGGCTGGAGTACAATGGTGTGATCTTGGCTCATTGCAACCTGTACCTCCAGGGTTCAAGCGATTCTCCTGCCTTAGCCTCCTGAGTAGCTGGGATTACTGGTGCCCACTACCACGCCTGGCTAATTTTTGTATTTTTAGTAGAGACGGGGTTTCACCATATTGGCCAGGCTGGTCATGAACTCCTGACCTTGCGATCTGCCCACCTTGGCCTCCAAAAGTGCTGGGATTACAGGTGTGAGCCACCGCACCCAGCCTTGGTCTTTGTGCCTAGAAGCCTATCCTGGCAATTAATTCTTCAAATTCCAATTCTACTTTATAACCATTTGGGCATGTGGCTCCCCAACTAGGATTAGGGCAGTGACTGTTTCTCTTCCATCCATCCTCCCTTTGGTCTGAGGTCTATGCTCCTTACCTGTGGTCCTCCTCCCCACAGCTACATCCACAAGAACTCATTTCCACTTACTTAACTGACATGGGTGCAAATACAGCTCAGTGATGCAAACTGCATCCCTCCACAGAATGTCTAGGGCAGGCCCATATGGGGACACAGGAGGGAGTATACCTGTGATCTATGGGGTTCATCTCCCCTCCCCTGCCCCAGGCCTTGTCGTTCATTGTAGCTGAGGCTGGACCCTTCAGCTGCGTTTGAGAAATTTCCAGGTCTGAGACCCCCACTACTGCCTCAGAGGCTTTGAGCCAGTTCTCAGCTCCACCATTTCCTGTCCCACACAAAGATGTTAAATAACTTGCCCTCCATTAGGGAGCCAACTGGGGTATCTTTGGGGGTTAAGCCAGGATGAACCCCCTCCACAAATCTGCCCAGGGGAGAGAACTATGCTGCTTCAATCAATGTGCCAGTCTAGAGGACTCCGGAGGGAGTCAGATTCCCACACCTATCACCTCCCAGATGGTCCCTTCCAGGTGTCTGTGTGTGTGTGCGGTGGGGGGGGGGGGGGGGGGGGTGTTTCAAAAATCCTCAAATATATAAAAGCTTTAAGACCACCAACAGGAAAGTAGACATATCCCCAATTTTATTCCCTTTGTCCAACATTCTGAGAGGGAAGGGGCAAATGAGTCAACGTTGCCCCTCAAAACCATCAAGTAGGGCCCTTTAGTTGATCAACCAGGGTGACAGACCGCTAGCCCCTTCCTCGTGGTCCTGGCTTGTCACAATTAATGGGGGAAAGTTTTCCCAAAGGGGATTCCGGGCTTCTCACCGCTTGATCAGGGAACCTTCCCAATACTTTCTCAGCAAAAAGTCTGCACTTCTCAGAGTTAAATACAGGAGAGGGGAGACTCCTTGAGGAGCCAGAGGTGGGTGTGTTCTCAGGGGTCAAGAGAAGGGTGTCTCAGGCTCTCCCTGTCCAGCAGGGGGCGTCCTGGCTCCCCGTACCTTCGGGCAAGTAGCTCTCGGCTTGACACTGTGCTTGACACTGTCCAGCCCGCCGGCGTCCCAGGCCGCCCCAAGCCCTCATGGGGGAGGAGCGCCGACCTGTCTCCAAGCATCGGAAAAGGTGGGCCTCTCTTGCCGTCCATCATGAGGCTCTCTAGGCCCCCTGCATCGCCAAGGGGCAGTCTCTGACATCCCTAATTCGTCGAGCTAGTCTCTCGAGATCTCTCACCTTAGGCGAGTTCCCCAGGCCCCCCACGCAGTCAGGCGAGTCTCCTGGCTCCACCACGCCATTGAGCGAGTTCGGCTCTTCGCCAGTCACCGTCCGTCGGGCCAGGTCTCCGGTGCCCCCGTGCTGTCGTGGGGGTTCCTTGGACCGTCGCCGTCGTCAGGCTGGGAACCCACGCCGCCAGGCTCCTCGGTCGGGGCCCGCGGGCGTACGAAGGCGCCCATGGCGGTGGCGTGGCCCGAGCGTAGCAGCTGCAGCTGGCGCCGCCCGCGGCGGTACAGGTACTCGATGCGCAGCACGTCGGAGCGCGGCAGGCCCGCGTGCTGCCGGAACTCGGCCCGAACTCGCGCCTCGGCGCCCGGTTTCCCGCGTCCAGCACGCAGCAGATCGCGGTACAGGCTCAGAACCTGCCTCTGCAGCCGGCTGTGCCGGCTCATGACCGCGGCTAGGCAGAGACGCTCAGCGAACTCCCTGCTAACCGCCGAGCCGCCACACAGCGAGCAAAGGCCAAAGGGCAAAGCCGCAGCCACTTCCGCCTTGCGCTTCCCTTGGCCCCCAACTCCCGCCTCCCGCCATCCGGCGCTGCCGCGTCTGATTGGCTGTCGTTGCTGTTGCACCACAGCGGGCTGGGAGAAGTGGGCGGAGTCTCTGGTCGCGGCCTCCCCTGTAGGGAACACGTGTTCTTGAAGGGACAGCAGTTCTGGGGATCCTGGCACCTGCGTCTCGTAGGAGGAGGTCGCTATGTGTTCGGACTCCTAGGTCTTGGGTCGGATGGAACAGAGGATCCTGACCTAACTCCTGCGTTCTGGGAGAAGAGGAAGCTAGGGTTTGTTTTTGTTTTTGTTTGTTTTTTTGTGACGGGGTCTCGCTCTGTGGCCCAGGCTGGAGTGCAGTGGCGCGATCTTGGCTCACTGCAGCCTCGAACTCCTGGGCCCAAGCGAACCTCCCACCTCAACTTCCCGAGTAGCTGGAACCACAGGTGCGCGCAACCGCGCCCCCTATTTTATTGTTATTATTATTTGCAGAGATGGAGTCTCGCTATGTTGCCCAGGATGGCCTCGAACTCCTGGGCTCAAACGATTCTCAGCCTCCCAAAGTGTTGGGATTCCAGGCGTGAGCCACCGCGGCCTGCTACGGGTTCGGACTTTGGGTCCCAACGGCACGGAGCACTGGGAGAGACACTGGGCACAAGCGTGCTCTTGCTGTCAGTTACTGATTGAAACCATCTCGGGAAGCTCCGTGCGTTCCCTCGTCCGGGGCAGGTCTGTGTCTGGGGTCCCAGCCCTAGGCACGCGCAGAGGGACGAGGCCCCATAGGGAAATGGCTCTCGGCCGGTTGGACAGGCTTCTCCGTGCTAGGGGAAGACAAGCAGAGGGGGTGTGGGCCCCAAGCCCCCAGAGGCAGCGTGTGGCTCTAGGAGCTGGGTTGGTCGCGCCCTCTGCAGGTGGGAGTCGGGCACTGGGCAGCGGTGTTTGGGTCCTCACGGACTGTTAAAGCCGGGAGTCCGGGACGCCCTGAACAGTGGACTAGACTGGCAGCCCGTTGTCCTCCCAGGAGCTTCAGGTCGTAGGCCGCAATGCCGTTGTTGTCCCCGCGGGCCGCCTGGAGGCGTCCTCGTAGCGCCAGGGAGGCCTGCAAGGACACAGCATCCTCGGGCCCCACCAGCACCGGAGCTTGGGGGACCGCTCGGTGACAACCCCAGACCCCTCCACCCAGCGTGCAACTGCGGCTCACACACTTGGGCCGGCAGCCAGCTGGGGGTCCGTTCCCCTTCAGAGAGGAGAAGCTGGTCAGGGGCGGGGATTAGACTTGGAGTTTCGGAGTCAAGGGAGAATCAGAAACCACTGTGAATCCTGCCTGTCGGGTGTATGTATGTCTATCAAAAATACATGTCCTAGAACAAGCGCGGTGGCTCACACCTGTAATTCCAGCAGTTTCGGAGACTGAGGCGGGCAGACCACCCGAGGTCAGTAGTTCAACACCAGCCTGATCAACATGGTGAAACTTCTGCCTTTAGGTTCAAGTGATTCTCATACCTCAGCCTCCCCAGTAGCTAGAATTATAGGTGCACACCAGCACATTGGGCTAATTTTTTGTATTTTTAGTAGAGACGGGGTTTCACCATATTGGTGAAACTACAGCCTTGATCTCCTGGGCTCAAGCAATCCTCTCACCTCAACATGTCCAGTAGTTAGGATTACATGAACATCCCACCACACCTGGATAATTCTTCTTTTATTGTTTTTTATAGAGACAGAGTCTCACTATGTTGCCCAGGCTTCACTCTGGAATTTTAAATATTTATTTTTTGTTTTGTTTTTAGAGACAGAGTCTTGCTATGTTGCCCAGATTGGTCTTGAACTCCGGCCTCATCCTCCCGAGTAGCTGGGATAATAGGGATGAGCCACCATGCTGGCTTGTACTCTGGAATTTAAACATCTATGTTTTTCCTGTCAAGTGACCCTTAATCTCCAAGACAACCTGTCAATCAGCCTAGGGGACTTTCTTTTTTTTTTTTTTTTTGAGACGGAGTCTCGCTCTGCCTCCCAGGCTGGAGTGCAGTGGCGGGATCTCAGCTCACTGCAAGCTCCGCCTCCCGGGTTTACGCCATTCTCCTGCCTCAGCCTCCCGAGGAGCTGGGACTACAGGCGCCCGCCACGTCGCCGGCTAGTTTTTTGTATTTTTTTAGTAGAGATGGGGTTTCACCGTGTTAGCCAGGATGGTCTCGATCTCCTGACCTCGTGATCCGCCCGTCTCGGCCTCCCAAAGTGCTGGGATTACAGGCTAGAGCCACCGCGCCCGGCAATGAGGGACTTTCTTTACCTTCCAGTGGACTCAAGGAGCTGCAAAACCTCAAAGGGAATACTATTGCCTCCTGCCCAGGGCCTGTCAATGGTTTTCTGATTACAGTCTCTCAGTTTGTCTTTGGGGAACTGGCCCACTCTCATTCTAGAGGGTTTCCTAGGTGATATCCCTGCCCTCTGACTCTGGCTCCAGCTTTGGTACACGGCCCAGCCCTGGCTACTTAGAGACAAATCAGAACATCCCATCCCCTGACTCCTGTAATTGTTTAGGGATGGGCAAATGACCTCCACTGGGACAATGAGCATCAGCCCCGGGACTTCTGTTGAAACTGTCAAGAAAGAAGTGCTGTCTCCCGGCTGGGACTGATAGACTGTACATCATCAACCTGGAGCGGTGGGAGATCACTCTGCCCGCAGACAGAGAGCTGGTTTGAAAATGAGGCTGTGGCAGTCTCAGATACCCGTTCTCCATTCCTTTCCTAGAAATAGCATTTTTTTTTCTTTTTTTGATACGGAGTCTCGCTCTGTCACCCAGGCTGGAGTGCAGTGGCGTGATCTCTGTTCACTACAACCTCTGCCTCCCAGGTTCAAGTGATTCTCCTGCCTCAGCCTCCCGAGTAGCTGGGACTACAGGGATGCGCCACCACATCCAGCTAATTTTTGTATTTTCAGTAGAGATGAGGTTTCGCCATATTGGCCAGGCTAGTCTAGAACTCCTGACCTCAAGTGATCCGCCCGCTTCAGCCTCCCAAAGTGCTGGGATTATAGGCGTGAGCCACTGTGTCTGGCCTTTTTTCTTTTTCTTTTTCTTTTCTTTTCTTTCTTTTTTTGAGATAGGGTCTTGCTCTGTTGCCCAGGCTGGAGTGCAGGGGCATGCTCGTGACTCATTGCAGCCTCAAATTCCCGGGGTCAAGCGATCTTCCCACCTCAGTCACCTAGGACTATAGGCGCTCCACACCATGCCTGGCTAATTTTTGTATTTCTTGTGGAAACAAGATTTCACTATGTTGCCCAGGATGTTCTCAAATTCCTAGGCTCAAGTGATCCTCCCACCTCGGCTTCCCAGAGTGCTGGGATTACAGGCATGAGCCACCACACTTGGCCCAATTAGAATCGTTAGCTGCACACATGGCCACTTAGCTAAAGATATATCTTCCAGCCCCCTTTGCAACCAGATGGGGCCCTTCCATAAAGTTTGGCCACTGGGAAGTGAATGGATGTGATGTGTGCCATTTCTGGGTTTTGTCCTTAAAGGGAGGAGGCCTGGTCTCTTTGTCCCCTCTTTTCTCCTTCCAACTTGCAGGAATGTAGCTGTGGTGAGGAACAGATGAGGGCAATACCACAGGGGAGGCAGAGCCACATGACAGATGGAGCCTGTGTTGGAGGAGGCAAGCTGGTTATACTTGGACTGCCTGTCAGAGATAATTAGGCTTCTATCACGTTTAAGCCACTGTAGGCTGAGCGTATTGGCTCACGCCTGTAATCCTAGCACATTGGGAGGCTGAAGTGGGAGGATTGCTTGCACCCAGGAGTTCAGGACCAGCCGGGGCAACACAACAAGACCTTTTCTCTACAAAAAAAAAAAAAAATTGGCCAGGCATGGTGGCACATAATTGTAGTCCTAGCTACTTGGGAGGCTGAGGTGTCAGGATTGCTTGAGCCCAGGAGGTCAAGGCTGTAGTGGCTATGATCACGCCACTGCATTCCAGCCTGGGTAACAGAGTGAGACCCTGTCTCTGAAAACAAACAAAAAGCTTAAGCCACTGTAATTTTGAGCTTTTGCTCTACCATACGGACCTGGAGCCTAACTACTATAGAAGCTAACACAGAAAAAGGAAAAGGCAAGGATGAAAGATGGAAAGAAACTAAGTTCTTAGCAACATCATTTGAGTCCTTGAACCAGCCAGACCTGAAGGCCTCATCTTTACAGGTAAGCAAAAGTAGACAAATTCTCTTCTGTATTTAAGACAGCTGGCATCATTTTCTGTCATTTACAACTGAAAATGCTAACTGATATACTGGTGATTCAGGGTACACCTTATGATGAGGTTTGGGAGACTCATCCTCACCTCCCAGGCCTGGAGATCCCTCTCACCAGAAGGTAGCATGTGGAAGCAGCCACAGTGGTCCTGGGACACACAGTCTGTGCCATCAATGGTGAGGCCACGCTCATAGCATCGGGAAGAACAGTGAGCGGGGTTGGCAGGCAGGACACACCCCCAATGATAGGTCTGTGCACAGATGCTATAATGGCCTCGGGGTGGGCAGGTCTGTGCTGCAGGCAGTTGGCAAAGATAAATGCCTAAGGCTCAAATTTCTTTTCTTCTTCTTCCTTTTCCTTTTCCTCTTCGTCGTCGTCTTCTTCCTCTCCCTCTCCCTCTTCCTCGTCTTCATCTTCTTCTTGTTCTTTCTTTCTCCTTCTTTTTTTTTTTTTCTGAGATGGAGTCTCCCTCTGTCCCCCAGGCTCGAGTGCAGTGGTGTGATCTCCATTCACTGCAACCTCCGCCACCAGATTCAAGCAATTCTCTACCCTCAGCCTCTCGAGTAGCTGGGACTACAGGTGTGTGCCACCACACCCAGCTAATTTTTGTATTTTTAGCAAAGACAGGGCTTCACTATGTTGGCCAGGCTGGTCTCAAACTCCTGACCTCAGGTGATCCACCCACCTCAGCCTCTCAAAGTGCTGGGATTATAGGCATGAGCCACCACGCCTGGCCTCGAATTCCCCTTTCCAATCTCATTGCCTCTGCCCCTAGTCAGCCTGGCTTCCCATTGGTATTTCCCCACCTCCACACCTTTGCAGCTGCAGTTCCCTTTCCCTTGGATCCCCTTCCCACACATTCTCCTCCACCAATTCCACCTATGCCAGGAATTCTTCCTGGACTCCAACCAGGGGAGGGGGCTCTTCCAGACAACCCATAATCTTCCCTGCCTGCATCCCAGACCAAGCCAGAGCACTTATGGCAGTGTTCAGGGCCCCTCCAGGGCATCGCAGGGTTCCCAGGCTCCTGGCTGGCTGCAGTATGGGCTGTGAGAGTGTCACAGAGACCACAGTGCTGGCCACTGGGATGACATGCATCCTGCAGGCATATCCTAAGGAAGGGCTCGGGGCTGATGAGGGCCACACAATGGTCAAAGGGGCCATCCAGCACCTGTAGGAGGCCACACAGTTTGGGAGACTTGAAGATCTGGGCAAATTATGTGGGCAGCTGACATGAAAGCCATGGTTGGGCTGGGTCAGTGGGCAGTGGATAGTGACCAGGCCCTTGGACCAGGATGTAGTATCCAGAGGCAGGTCAAGTAAGCCAACATTGCCTCCAAAGGACCCATGGAGCCCCACCAGCTGGCCTGAGAATGCAGAAGTCACCGTGAGCTTCCCCAGGTATACGTGAGATGCAGCCCACAGGCCATGTGCACCATGGCATGGTGACCCTCCAAGGCGGCCAACCCCAGCCTCCTGGCAGTGCCCAAGGCAGCCAGCAGTGCTCACCATCCACCTGCAGGGGAGGTAAGGGGTCAGCACTGGGGCTGAGGAGGCTGAACCTGCTCCCATGCCTCCCCGAAACCCAGAGGTCCCTCCCCATTGTGCCACAGATGAGAATGAGACTTTGGACAAGGGACTTAGCCTTTCTGAACTTCACTTTCTGTGTTTGTAACATGGAAGGACAAGAGTACCTACTTCGGGCCGGGTGCGGTGGCTCACGCATATAATCCCAGCACTTTGGGAGGTTGAGGCGTGTGGGTCACTTGAGGCCAGGAGTTTGAGACCATCCTGGCCAACATAGTGAAACCCCATCTCTACTAAAAACTCAAAAATTAGCCAGGTGTGGTGGTACAGGCCTGTAGTCCCAGCTGCTCAGGAGGCTGAGGCAGAAGAATCGCTTGAACCTGGGAGGTGGAGGTTGCAGTGAGCCAAGATGGTGCCCCTGCACTGCCTGGGGTGACAGAGTGAGACTCCATCTCAGAAAAAAAAAAAAAAAAAAAAAAGTACCTACTTCATAGGGCTGTTGGGAGAATTAGGTGAATTGACAAAAAGTGCTTAGAACAATGCTAGGCATATGGTAAGTGCTTCATGACCCCTGCTAAGATCGGCCAATCCCAACCAACCCACAGGCACATGAGTTAGGAAGCTGCCCGGGGTTAAGTCACTAAGATTTTAAGGTTGTTTGTTATGCAGCATTAGCTGACTGATACAGTTGCAATAAGGATTAGATGAGATGATTCATGAAAATTGCTCAGAACAGTGCTGAGCACATGAAAAGCACTAAATAAAACACTAAATTGGCTGGGCATGGTGGCTCACATCTGTAATCCCAGCACTTTGGGAGGCTGAGGCAGGAGGATCCCTTGAGCCCAGAAGTTTGAGACCAGCCTGAGCAACATACTGAAACCCCATCACTACAAAAATTCGCATGGATGGTGGGGCATGCCTGTAGTCATAGCTACTCCAGAAGCTGAAGTGGGGGGATCACTTGAGCCCAGGAATTTGAGGCTGCAGTGAACTGTGATCACAAGACTACACTCCAGCCTGGGTGACAGAGTAAGATCCTGTCTCCAAAAACAAAACAAAACAAAAGAAAACAAAAACCAACCAAACAAAAAACATCGCAGCCAGTCACTAGCATGTTGGTAATATATGTCCAACTCTAGCTGAGGAAAGAAATGACTTACCAAAGTATCAATTCCACCTTCTCTTTATTGCTTAAATGACCACTTAACTCTGCTTTGTAACCATCAAGAGTCTAGATTACCATCATTCATTTCCCAACCCCGCTAATAACCTCTTATCTTTTTTGTTTTTTTGAGACAGAGCCTTGCTCTGTTGCCCAGGCTGGAATGCAGTGGCGCAATCTCGGCTCACTGCAACCTCCACCTCCTAGGTTCAAGCAGTTCTCTGCCTCAGCCTCCCGAGTAGCTGGGGTTACAGGCACATGCCACCACACCTGGCTAATTTTCGTATTTTTAGTAGATACGGGGTTTCACCATCTTGGCCAGTCTGGTCTTGAATGCCTGACCTCATGATTCACCTGCCTCAGCCTCCCAAAGTGCTGGAATTACAGGCTTGAGCCACTGCACCCGGTCATAACCCCTTATCTTGTCTCTACTCAGTCATGCCTGTCCTTCCTACACTCCATCCCCACCATCTAGCTAACTCTGCTAAACACCCTTTTTTTCCCCCCTTTTCTCTCTTTTTTCTTATTTTTTTAGATAGACTCTTGCTGTATTGCCCAGGCTGGAGTGCAGTGGCACGATCTCGGCTCACTGCAGCCTCCACCTCCTGGGCTCAAGCAATTCTCCTGCCTCAGGCTCCTGAATAGCTGGGACTACAGGCATGCACCACCACTCCCGGCTAATTTTTGTATTTTTAATAGAGACAGGGTTTCACCATGTTGGCTAGACTGGTCTCGAACTTCTGACCTCAAGTGAGTCCTGCACGTTGGTCTCCCAAATTGCTGGGATTACAGGCATGAGCCACAGCGTCTGGCCTAAACACCCTTATCTTTTAAATATATACACTTTTTAATTTAATTTTATTTTTTTTACAGACGAGGTCTGACTCTGTTGCTCAGGCTGGAGTGCAGTGGTGGCGCCACCATAGCTCACTGCAGCCTCGACTTCCTGGGTTTAAGGATCTTGCTACCTCAGTCTCTTGAGCAGCTGGGAACACAGGCGCGCACCACCACGCCCCCTAATTTTTAATTTTTTTTGAGCCCGGGAATGGTGCGGGCCAGCAAGTCCAGGGAGAGCACAGGAGCGGAGGGGAGTGGGGGCGCAGGGGCAGGGTACCAGATTGGTGCCCAGCGGTTGGTGTCCGCCTGCAAGGAAGCAGCCGCATTCGGCTGCGGGCACTCAGAGGCGCCGCTCAGTGGGAAGGCCTGGCCACACCCTCAGCGCTCCCGGCAGGGCTGTAACCCGCGCATGTGGCCAGGTAGCGCGCAGCTCAGCGCCAACGCACTGGGCACTGCAACGCTGAGGGGGGCCGCGGGGGTGGGGGGTGGGGGGGGGGGGTCAGGGACAGAGGGCACAGAGACAAGAGAGAGGCAGGGGAGATATAGCCAGGGTCGGATGGGGGAGGCAGAGATGGAGGATGCCCGAGGAGAGCAGCACGGGGCTGCCCGGGGAAGAAACAACGAGGAACCGAGAGAAGGGGAACGGAAACGGGGAAGGGGCGGGATTGAGGGAGGTCCAGAACGAGAGACATGCAGAGAGCCAGCGGCACGGAGGAGACATAGAGACACTGAAAAAGAGACACAAAAGACAGAAAGACCTTGTTAATCAGGCCGGGCGCTGTGGTTCATGGCTGTAATCCCAGCAATTTAAGAGGCTGAGGAGGGAGAGGTGCTTGCGCCCAAGGGTTCGAGACCAGCTTGGGCAACATAGTGAGACCCCTGTCTCTATAAAAATTGTTAAAGAAGGCCGGGCGCGGTGGCTCAAGCCTGTAATCCCAGCACTTTGGGAGGCCGAGACGGACGGATCACGAGGTCAGGAGATCGAGACCATCCTGGCTAACACGGTGAAACCCCATCTCTACTAAAAAATACAAAAAACTAGCTGGGCGAGGTGGCGGGCGCCTATAGTCCCAGCTACTCGGGAGGCTGAGGCAGGAGAATGGCGTAAACTCGGGAGGTGGAGCTTACAGTGAGCTGAGATCCGGCCACTGCACTCCAGCCTGGGCGACAGAGCGAGACTCCGTCTCAAAAAAAAAAAAAAAAAAGAAAAAAAAATTGTTAAAAAATTTAAAAAGACCTTGTTAATCAAACCGGACCAATCAAATTGAGTCAGACCCCTGCCGGTCTGACCACATCTAATCTGGTCCTAACTCTTCTCCAGTACCCACCCTTCCTCACCTAGCCCCACTGCCCAGGCCTGAACTTCTGTTGGTCCTGACGCGACCGTCCCCTGGTGGCCCAAGTCAGAGCTCTTCAGAGCTTACCCCTCTCTCTGGAAAGCACACTGGCGACAGAAGTCAGTGTCCTCCACGGCTGCAGGTAGACGCCCAGAGCCCTGCAAGCCACAGTGTAGGCAGCCACAGCCCAGTATATGGTTCAGTGGGCACTGTGATGGTGGCACACAGTGGGCCAGGCACTTGCTGAGGAATGGGCCTGGTCACAGTGCTGCGTAGCTGGGCTCCAGGGGATCCACCGCCACTGCCAGCCACACTCATGCCCATTCCTGGTGAATAGGGCATGCACGGCTGTCTGGCAAAATCTAGGGCAGAGGGTCCCACAGACCTGGCTGCAACCTGGCAACTTAGCAACCTTCTGGGCCTTGGGCAAGGATGTAATAGGGTCACCGGGGCCAGAGTCCACACAGGTAGGGTTCATATGGCCATGGCAGCATCACAAGTGCCAGGCTGTCCCAGTCATAGCAAAAGGCCACAGTCTGGGGCTATGTAGAGCTGGCAGCCCCAAAGTTGGGTGTGGAGGTGGTGGCCATAAGAGAAGGGCAGCGATTCCCAAATTCCATCTACCTACACAGAGGGCATGCAGGCAGGTTGAACAGCAGCAGGAGATGGTCACTGGGTAGTGAGGGAGTCAGCAGAAAGGATCCGAGAGGGGTCAAGGAGAACCTTAGTGGCTGGTTAATGGGGGGAGTCATTAGGGATCATAGGAGGATTTGGTGGGAGGTGAGCTGGGGGCTTGATGAGGGGTCAGGATAGGATTCAAAGGGGCATCCATGGCAGAGTGGTTGGATAGCCAGAGTTGATGAGAGGTCCGTGGAAGTTCAATGAGGGGCAATAAGAGAATGGATAAGAGCCAGTGAAGAGGGGCCAGCGGCAGGGGGCAATGGGAGGATCTAGAAAACGGCAATGGAGGAAGGGATGGACAACTCTGTGGATCACTGAGGACCGAGGCTTAGTGGTTTTGGGCGACAACAGAGCCTCCCCTGGAGAATAAATGGGGGTGGAGTCAGAAGGGTTGTCAGTGACTGACAAATGCTGCTGGGTTTGTGGATGGCAGTTCAAGGTTAATGGGAAACATCCTACTGGGAAGGATGCCTCTCTGATCAATGAGGGCCTAGTGAGACTTGGACAGTGCTCTAGGAGAAGGTGTGCCAATGAATGAATGGGACACTCTATAGAAAACTCAACAGGGTAAGAACATGAGTCAAAGAGAGGCTCAATTAGAGGGATAATAGAAAAGTCGGGAAATGCAGTGCAGGAGTTAGTCATATCCAGTATAGGAAGCTCAGTAGAGAATCAGTAGATGGCAGGGGTGGGGGCTTGATGGGCAGGTCCACAGGGGGTAAATGAGGACATTAACGGGCCAGTCAATGGATCACTGGGAAGGTCAACAGACTGCGTGGAAAGCATCAGTCTGGGAGGTCGGGACAGTGGCAGGTGGGGTCAATCAGGCAGTAAATGGGATTAATGGGCAAATCTATATAACAGTAGTAGGATTGGTCAGGTATGGTGGCTCACACCTCTAATCCCAGCACTTTGGGAGGCCAAGGCAGGAGGATCATTTGAGCCCAGGAGTTCAAGACCAGCCTGGGCAGCATAGCGAGACCCCCCGTCTACAAAAAATTTTAAAAATTAGCCAGGTGTGGTGGCGTGTGCTTATAGTCCCCGCTACTCAGGAGGCTGAGGTGAGAGGATTGCTTGAGCCTAGGAGGCTGAGGCTACAGTGAGCCGGGATCACGTCACTGGACTCCAGCCTGGACAACAGAGAGACTCTGTCTCAAAAAACAAAGGTAGTAGGATCAGCTGGGGGAGGGCAATGGATGACTCAATGAATTAATTAATGGAATGTCCACTGACAGGGAGGGTCAGTGGGGAGATGAGGGCTGAGCCTGTGGGTTGAGGGGATTCAGTTAGGGAGTTGAAAGGATGACCATTGAGGACTCAGTGGAGAGTCAATAGGAGGGCAAGTGGAATCTCAATGGTGGTTAATAATGATAAGTAGATGCCTGGCATGGTGGCTCATGCCTGTAATCCCAGCACTTTGGGAGGCCGAAGCAGGTGGATCACTTGACATCAGGAGTTAGAGATCAACCTGGGCTATATGGTGAAACTCCATCTCTACTGAAAATACAAAAATTAGCCAGGTGTGGTGGCACATGCCTGTAGTCCCAGCTACTCGGGAGGCTGAGGCAGGAGAATCACTTGAACCCGGGAGGTGGAGATTGTGGTGAGCCGAGATCACACCATTGCACTCCAGTCTGGGCAGCAGAGTGAGACTCTGTCTCAAAAATAATGACAAGTGGAGAGTTGTGAGGAGGGGTCAACAAGCAAGTCAAGGGGAAGGGGGTAAGTAGCCACTGGTGCCTAGTGAGCAGGGCCACTAGGAAGTTGGAGTGGACATCTTTAAGGGCCATGGGCAGAGCTACTAGAGGGGGCATCAGTAGGAAAAGAAGAGTCATCATGGGTGACTGGGGAGTAGACGGGACAGTGAGAAAGAGTAGGCCTTTGGAGCCTCACCTGGCTGTGGTTGAGGTCTTTCGGGCTCATGTCCTCGGGCCACAGGCTGAGAGGGTCAGGGCCTTGGGGCAGCTGTGTAGCCACAGAAGTGGGAGCAGTCCAGGCCCAAGAGCTCAAGGTTGGTATGGGCTGCGCCACAGAGACGCGCCAGGCGGTGGACACAAGAGATGAGGAATTCATAGTGAGCTCCTCCAAATGTGTGGAAACAGATGGCTCCCATGGCAGTGCAGACCACTGATTCCTCCAGGACAATGGGGCTGGACGGGGACTGGGTTGACAGGCAGCTGTGCCAGCTACCTGTGGAGACCCCTCAGTGACCTTGGCATTTCTCAGGCTAGCGCTGGGACACCCTGGTTCCCAGGGTAGGCTTTGCAATTAGTGGAACAGGGTGGCTGCAGTGCACTGGGGCTGATGAGGTCGGCACATGTGGCTGGACATGCAGAGCCACGTGCAACAAAGCAGGAGTATTCGGGGCACTGGGGACTGGGGCTGGGACACAAGGTGGGAAAAGAAGTGGTGGGGTCACAGGACTCAGGGCAGGGTTCGAGGTGGACGGCTGTCAGAGGGAGAAGGATCAGGGACCCATGAAGTCAAGGTCCCCAGTCCCCTCTTTCTCAGGATCCAGAAGTCACGTCCCAATCTCTCTCTCTCTCTGTCTCTTTCTCTCTCTCTCTCTCTCTCTCTCTCTCTCTCTCTCTCTCTCTGTGTGTGTGTGTGTGTGTGTGTGTGTGTGTGTGTGAGAGAGAGAGAGAGAGAGAGAAAGAGAGAGAGAGAGAGAGAGACTTGCTCTGTTGCCCAGGCTGGAGTGCAATGGCGTGATCTCGGCTCACTGCAACCTCTGCCTCCTGAGTTCAAGCGATTCTCCAGTCTCAGCCTCCTGAATAGCTGGGATTACAGGCACACACCACCACATCTAATTTTTGTATTTTTAATAGAGACAGCATTTCACCATGTTGACCAGGCTGGTCTTGAACTCCTGACCTCAAGTGATCCATCTGCCTTGGCCTCCCAAAGTTCTGGTATTACAGGCATGAGCCACCGTGCCCGGCCTCATGCCCCAATCTTTGACTCCACTTCTGTGAGCACACAACTGCACCAAAGCCACACCCATGGACACCTCAGAATTGACAGCCCAGGACTCTATCTGTGATGCCACATACCTCCCCTCTAGGACTGCCAACAGGGACGTGGGTCACAGCTTCTCCTAGCCAGCAGGAACAGGAGGAGGAAGGGACCTTGATGAGAATGGTCTGGCCAGGCTGGGGAGGAATGGGGATTGGGGGTGGTGTGGGGATGCTGAGGTGGTCATGGAGGGGAGGTGCAGCTAGGGGTTCTGAGATAAGACCCGTATAAGGACAAGTCCGGGGGATCAGTGGGACGACCCAAGGGAGACTGTTAACAAAGACCGGAGAGAATGCTTGCAGGGAAGTACTGGCCATTGCAGAAGCAGGAACAGGGACACAGTCACCCCTGGCCGGGAGGACTCCATGCTTACACTTGTAGCCCTCAGCATGGGGAGTGGGGGCCCTACCACCTCTTGCACACCTGGGTTCACACACAAGCTGTGGTGGCTGTGCCAGGAACACAGCCTGGCTTTAGAGAGGTGGCTTGAGAGGCTCAGGCCAGCCAGGGGCCCACCCTCTATTCAACCAGCACCCCCAGACGGCATCCTCCCAGGAGCCCTGCCCCTTGGATTAATTAGAGCAGCAATAATAACAACCAGCACTGATTGGGCAGTGCCTGCATACCATGCAGTGTGCTAACTACTTTCATGTGCCCTGGATATGACAAACATAGCTTCCTTGCTCTTTTCTTGGAGGGGTCTTGCCTACTGTTCCCAGCCTCTGCTGACAGGGAGCCATGTGGTCCCACCCAGCATCATGGGTCTGTGGGGGAACCTGTCAGGGATCTCTAGTAATGAATGCCTTTTTTGCTTTCCCCACCCTCTTTTTTTTTTTTTTCTTTTTTTGAGATGGAGTCTTGCTCTGTCGCCCAGGCTGGAGTGCAGTGGCTCGATCCCAGCTCACTACAACCTCCTCCTCCTGGGTTCATGCAATTCTTCTGCCTCAGCCTCCCGAGTAACTGGGATTACAGGTGCACACCACGACGCCCAGCTGTTGTTGTTGTTGTTGTTTTGCATTTTTACTAGAGATGGGATCTCACCATGTTTGCCAGGCTGGTCTCGAACTCCTGGCCTTAGGTGATCCACCTGCCTCAGCCTCCCAAAGTACTGGGATTACAGGAGTGAGCCACCATGCCTGTCCCTCACCCTTCTAATAATAATAATACTTACACCTCCTTTTTGGCAGCTGCCCATACTTTCAGCATGTGCACTGAAGGGATTCCATATCCAAGATCCAGTGATGTGTACAGGACCCGGGGCTGCCTAATCAGCTTATTTCTCACTCCTCTGGGCCCCAGTGATTGGCCAGGCAAAGCCTATCAGAGGCAACCCTGGGAAGTTTGCAGGAACCAATGGCAAAGGGTGTTAAATTTTCTCCAGGGGCTGCACATAGTGGCTCATATCTGTAATCCCAGCACTTTGGGAGACTGAGGTAGGTGGATCGCTTGAGCCCAGGAGTTCAAGACAAGCCTGGGCAACATGGCAAAAGCCCATCATTACAAAAAATACAAAAATTATCTGCACATGGTGGCATGTGCCTGTAGTCCCAGCTACTTGGGAGGCAAGGATGGGAGGATCACCTGAGCCCAGGAGGTTGAGGCTGCAGTGAGCTGAGATCACACCATTGCACTCCAGCCTAGGCAACAGAGCAAGACTCTCTCTCAAAAAGAAGAGAAAAAAGAAAAGAAAAGAAAAGAATCCTTCCTGATAGAGTGGCCACATTGGGTTCACATAACCCTACCTCTTGCCATAGATGGTTAGGTCAGAGCTGGACAAAAAGTGTGTGTGTTGGGGGGTGCGAGTTGTCACCAATCTATAGCAAAAGGCAAGACAGATTCCCTCCACGAGCACTTCAACCTAGAGGCAAAAAGAGATGTGGGGAGTGGAGGATGGAGACCTGAAAAGGGTAAGTCAGGGTGGGGCCAGGGATCCATGAGGCACATGGAGGAGACATAGATATAGAGACTCCAAGTTGGTGAGAATCTGTTAAATCCATGAACAAATGTTCAGATGCCAGCTATGCCATGTTTTGGGTACACGACATCGGGCACATTCCTTAACCATCCATGCCTTGGTTTCTTTCATCCATAAAATGTAAATGGGAGGATTGATTGAGAGAGAACAGGGCTTAGAACCTACAGAGTACTCAGTAAAGGTCAGCCGTTCTTTTTTTTTTTTTTTTTTTTTTTTGAGGCGGAGTCTTCACTCTGTCCCCCAGGCTGGAGTGCAGTGGCACCATCTCGGCTCACTGCAAGCTCCGCCTCCCGGGTTCACGCCATTCTCCTGCCTCAGCCTCCCGAGTAGCTGGGACTACAGGCGCCCGCCACCGCGCCCGGCTAATTTTTTTTGTATTTTAGTAGAGACGGGGTTTCACCTTGTTAGCCAGGATGGTCTCGATCTCCTGACCTCGTGATCCGCCCGCCTTGGCCTCCCAAAGTGCAGGGATTACAGGCATGAGCCACCGCGCCCGGCCTCAGCCGTTCTTTTTATATTATTATTGGAACTATTTTTCCATGATTGTAGTGGTGCCATAGCATAAGAGGGTAGAGGTAGGATTCTGAAACCAGGTGGAAAGGCCAGTTCTGCTGCTTACTGTCTGTGGGATCTGGGGAATTACTTAGCTTCTCTGTGCCTCAGTTTCCTCAACTGTAGAGGGCAGACAACAATTGTCCTATTTCATAGGGCAGTTTGAGGATAGAGGGAGCTAAATTAAGGCAGGTAAAACAGAGGTTCCCTGAAGGTTTTGTTGAAACATTGGTTTCTGATTCAGTAATTCTAGGGCAGGGCAAGAGTTTGCATTTTCCTTCCTTCCTTCCTTCCTTCCTTCCTTCCTTCCTTCCTTCCTTCCTTCCTTCCTTCCTTCCTTCCTTCCTTCCTTCCTCCCTCCCTCCCTCCCTCCCTCCCTCCCTTCTCTCTCTCATTCTGTCGCCCAGGCTACAGTACGGTGGCGCAATCTCAACTCACTGCAGCCTCTGCTTCTTGGGTTCAAGCAATTCTTCTGCCTCAGCCTCCTGAGTAGCTGGGATTACAAGCACCCACCACCACCATGCCCAGCTAATTTTTGTCTTTCTAGTAGGGACAGGGTTTTGCCATGTTGTCCAGGCCGGTCTCAAACTCCTGGCCTCTTGTGATCCACCTGCCTTGGCCTCCCAGAGTGCTAGGATCACAACGTGAGCCACTGTGCCTGGCCTTTTTTTTTTTTTTTGAAACAGGGTCTCATTTTGTCACCCAGGCTGGAGTGCAGTAGTGCCATAATAACTCACTGCAGCCTCCAAATCCTGGGCTCCAGTGATCCTCCCTACTCAGCCTCCAGAGCTGTAGTTGGGACCACAGGCACATGCCACCACACCTGGCTAATTGTTTAACTTTTTTGCAGAGACAGGGTCTTGCCATGTTGCCCAGGCTGGTCTTGAACTCCTGGGTTCAAGCAGTTCCCAAAGTGTTGGGATTACGGGCGTGAGCCACTGCACCTGGCCAGATTTTGCGTTTTCAATAAGCTCTGGGTGTTGCTAATGCTGCTGGGGGCTTTAAGAACTGCTGTCTTCAAATAGTACCTGATGTAGGTTGTGTGCCCTGTCAGTGTTAGCTAAGAAAGAAAATCAAATCTGTCTTCCCCACAGGAATCTGTGCAGGACTTGGCTAGGCATGGTGGCTCACGCCTGTAATCCCAGCACTTTGGGAGGCTGAGGCAGGCAGATCACCTGAGGTCAGGAGTTTGAGACCAGCCTGGCCACCATGGTGAAACCCCATCTCTACTAAAAATACAAGAAATAGCCGGACATGGGACATGGTGGTGAGTGCCTGTAGTCCCAGCTACTCAGGAGGCTGAGGCTGGAGAATCGCTTGAATCCAGGAGGTGGAAGTTGCAGTGAGCCGAGATTGCGCCATTGCACTCCAGCCTGGGTGACAGAGCAAGACTCTGTCTCAAAAAAAAAAAAAAAAAAAAAAGATATGTTCAGGACTCCATCCTGTTGGATGCTCTATCTCCAGCCTATGCCCAGAACTTTGTAGGTCCTCAATCCATACCTGTAGAGTCACTACACACCAGACCCAGTCCTCCTGTGGGCCCCGCCTCAGCTGGCTCTATCCGCTCTTGAATGGAGACTCATGGCAGAGGTCCAGGTCCTCCAGGACAGCACACTGGTACCAGCCATCAGCTCACAGGCAGGCATGGGGCACTTTGTGGTCCCCAGGGGTGCGGTCCACTTCAGCCACACAGGCCTGGAAGAAGGGCTCTCTGGTGACAGGTGTGTGTGACAGGGTGCCAGTGGGTCCCTGGCTAGGCAAGAGGCTGCAGACACTGGACCACATTGTGTCTGTGCCAGGGTCCTCGGTGGTCACTGGACAGCCTGACCATGGGCAAGGATGCGGCGGGGTGGAGGGCTCAGGCCTCAGCAGCTGCCAAGTCATCCACCTGCCGTCTTACCTTTGCAGTTGCCATGGAGGCCACGGAGAACCAGAGGTCAGAGGCAGTGTGCCAGGACTGGGGCGGGAAGAGTGGAGGGGGATCAGATGCATGTGAGAAGGAACATGGGGGTGAGGTATGAAGAGACATGGAACTGTAGGAGAGAGGAGAGCCGGGGCAAGGGGGTTGTAAGCAACACTCAGGATGGGCATTGTGGAGTACCACCAGGACCAGGGCAGGAAGTCAGGGGAGGGGCGTGGAGACCAACGGAGGAGGAGAGAGAGTAGTAGAGTGGGCAGGGTGGTGTGGGGGAGAGACAGAGATTAGCATTAGGGACAGGGGAGGGATCTAGAGCCAGAGAGGAGTCTGGAGAGACGAAGAGGAGGAGGGGCTATTCTGAGAGAAAGGGCTGGTGGTGAGGGAGGAGCAGGCAGGGAAGGGGTTTGGGGAGGAGCCAATGGCAGCTATTGGGGAGAGGAGTCACTTCCAGATCTAAGAAGAGGAGAAAGAACCGGGAGATGAAGACTTGGGGCAGGAGAGAGTGGTGGGGCGTGCTGGAGTGGTGAAGCGAGGGAGGTGGGGAGTCAGGGAGACACAGCGAGACTGGGTTGCATGGAGCAGGAGGTGCGGCCAGCAGGGGACTGGCTTTAATCAGAGCAGGACTGGCACTTTAGAATGGGTAAAAGTCCAATGTGGACCTTGAGGACTGGGCACGGCAGCTCATGGCTATAATCCCAGCACTTTGGGAGGCTGTGGTCAGGAGTTTGAGACCAGCCTGGCCAATATGGTGAAACACCATCTCTACTAAAAATATAAAGCTTAAGTGGGTGTGGTGGTGCACACCTGTAATCTCAGCTACTCAGGAGGCTGAAGCAGGAGAATTGCTTGAACCTAGTAGGCAGAGGTTGCAGTGAGCCGAGATCGCGCCATTTCATTCCAGTCTGGGTGACAGAGTGAGACTCTGTCCAGGAAAAAAAAAAAAAAAAAAAAAGAAAGAAGGAAAGGGAAAGAGGGAAAGGGAAGGAGAGAGATACAGAAGTGCAGATGGGAGAAGGGAGAAGAGTGGAAATTAGGGTGTTGGCGAGGGGAAGGGAAGGAAGGCATCAGAGAGCCACACACAGAGATCCTGTCCACCAGAACAGAGCCGCGAAGGTGCTAAAATGAGGTAAATGACAGGACAAGGGATCTCTTGACTGTCCCTGGTTACCAAAGTCCACAGCAAAGTAGTGGCCATGCAGACACAGCAGCAGCACATGGCGGAGGCTGGGCAGTCCCAGGTCTCTCTCCAGCACCACCTCGAAGGGCCGCACACGCTACAGGCAGCCCAAAACTGTGCAGGCACCCAGGAGGCCAAACGTGGTGCTCCCGAAGGCACGGTCATGGAGCTGCCTGAGGCTGTGCAGAGGCCCGGAGCCTCCTAGGGGATGTGACAGGGTGTGCAAGCCACCAACATCGGCAGGCAGCAGCACCAGATGGTGGGCAAGTGGCTGCCATGGGCCCACCCTCCATGCTGGGGGCGCTAGGATCTGTCATCTGGTGCCTGCCAGGGGTGGGGCTGGAGAGTTCAGCTTAGACAGAACTGAAGCTGGAACCTCAGATCAGTAAAGCCCAGGTGGCTAACCATGTTTCAGAGGCACTGATGCGTCTCTGGGATGGGTGAGAGCTTGGGGGCTGGGCCATGATCAGGTTCTGAGTCCCTGAAGAGATAAGGGCTGAAGGGCTGGGCCATAATCAGGGCTGAGATTGGGGAAGCGTATAAGCTGGGGGCTGGCTTTAATCAGAGTAGCGCTGACACTTTAGGAGGGGGAATGGTCCAGGTCAAATCTGGACCATGACTCGGGAGAGGGTGAGGCTGGCATCATGGGAAGTACAAGGTCTCAGGGATTAAATGGTGCAGTGAGGGTCTGCCATCCTGGGATAGGCAGCAGCTGAGGAGCTGAACTCCAGTCGGGAGTGGAGCGGGGCTCCCCAGATGAACAAACCTGGATGAGCACGGGGCAGGGTCCAGCACCCAGACACACCTCCACCACTCAGTCTTGGAAACAGGGACTTGGTGCCAGCAACTCATGACACAGCTGGAAGGGCCCCGCGGCATCCAGGAGGATGCCACAGATGTGAACAAAGTGGGCCAGAGTGCTAGTGGTTGGCAGGGTGGCACAGGGTGGTGGTCATGATGGCATCTTGCCAGAAGTATTTGGACACCCAGACAGCCCACCAAGCAGCCACAGACCCAAGCTAATGTGTCCTCAGGCAGCTTGGTGCTTGCCTCAACTCTGGGCACCCAGGGACCCCCCAGTGTAGTCAGCACCTGACTCCAATAGTCAGCGGGACCTAGCCCCACCCCTATTGCTGCTGGTAGCGTCAGTGTCGCATGGATCCTGGGGTGTAGGTCCCACATGGGCCAAAGGGGCAGCTGGCCATGGTGTCCCAGCCCTGGCAGAAGATGAGTGCACTGTTGCCTGGAGCCTGGAAGTGCAGATTCTTGCAGTCACCATTCACCTGTGGGGAGAGGGCAGGTCAAGCTAGAGCTTGGGGGCTCAGTGTCAGTACCAAGGATGCCTGGATTCCTGCTCTTACCAGGGGTTCTGGGGGGGAGGTGCTGTTGAGGGGCTAGGGGTCTGTCCACAACACCTAGAAATGCTTGGACTAGCCGGGTGCGGTGGCTCACACCTGTAATCCCAGCTCTTTGGGAGGCCAAGGCAGGGGGATCCAAGGTCAGGAGATCGAGACCATCCTGGCTAACAGGGTGAAACCCCGTCTCTACGAAAAATACAAAAAATTAGCCAGGTGTGGTGGCGGGCGCCTGTAGTCCCAACTACTTGGGAGGCTGAGGCAAGAGAATGGCATGAACTCAGGAGGTGGAACTTGCAGTGAGCTGAGATGGCGCCACTGCACTCCAGCCTGGGCAAAACAGCAAGACTCCATCTCAAAAAAAAAAAAAAAAAAAAAAAGAAAGAAAAAAAAAGAAAAAGAAATGCTTAGACTGCTGTTCATGATCCTGACCACTTTTTCAACAAATCTTGAGAGATGAGAATTATGGATTCTGGAGGTTGGGGCCATAGTATTCCTCAATTGGAATTAATATAGTATATGTGCAAAATAGGCTGGGTGCAGTGGGTGATGCTTTATTTTTTTTTATTATTTATTTATTTTTTGAGGCGGAGTCTCGCTCTGTCGCCCAGGCTGGAGTGCAGTGGCGCGATCTCGGCTCACTGCAAGCTCTGCCTCCCGGGTTTACGCCATTCTCATGCCTCAGCCTCCCCAGTAGCTGGGACTACAGGCGCCGCCACCATGCCCGGCTAATTTTTTGTATTTTTAGTAGAGACGGGGTTTCACTGTGTTAGCCAGGATGGTCTCGATCTCCTGACCTCGTGATCCGCCCGTCTCGGCCTCCCAAAGTGCTGGGATTACAGGCTTGAGCCACCGCGCCCGGCCGGGTGATGCTTTAATCTCAGCAATTTGGAAGGCCAAGGTGGGCCAGTTGCTTGAATCCTGGAGTTCGAGACCAGCTTGGGCAACACAGTAAGACCCTGCCTCTACAAAAAACGAACATACGTATAGACTTGCACCTGTAGTCCCAGCTACTAGAGAGGCTACAGGGGCAAGAGGCGAGAGGATTGTTTAAGTCCCAGTGGTTGAGGCTGCAGTGAGCCGTGATCCCACCACTGCATTCCAGCCTGGGCAACAGAGTGAGACTCCGTCTCAAATACACACACACACACACACATAAAATAGAACAGTTCTCAGCACATAGTTGGTGCTCAATAAATATTTGTCGATCTAATACATGAATGAATAAATGAATGAGGTTCATAGGTGATGCTGGGCTATAAGCATTCCAAGGATGCTGGACTTTCTAAGTAATGGCAGGGGATCCAGGGTGTTGTGATGACTGGTACTGGGCAGGGGGTGGGCCCACAGCAGCTACAAATGCCCGAACTGCTGTCCGTGGTTCTGATCGTTGTTGTCCACAGCAGTTGTGGTTGGCATCTAGGATTTGGGGGTGTGTGAGGGTTTGTCAGCATTGGGGTTTGGAACTTTAGAAATCCTGGATCCTATATGGGGTTACCCAGGACCTGGACTGAGAGTGTGGTCTGAAATTCAGTTAACATACTTAAAGAAGCACTTCAAATAGTGCCTGAAACACAGTAGATACTCAATATATGGCTGTTGAATGAGGAAATGAAATTCTTCGGTCAGAACTGGGTGCCAGGATCCCAGAGTCTGACATCTCTGGTATACTGGGGCTTGCCCTTGAGATTCTAGGATTTTTTTTTTTGACAGAGTCTTGCTCTGTTGCCCAGCTGGAGTGCAGTGGCACAATCTCGGCTCACTGCAATCTCCATATCCTGGGTTCAAGCGATTCTTCTGCCTCAGCCTCCCTAGTATCTAGCATTACAGGCACCTGCCACCACACCCAACTAATTTTTGTATTTTTAGTAGAGATGGGGTTTCATCATGTTAGTCAGGCTGGTCTTGAACTCCTGACCTCAGGTGATCCGCCTGCCTCGGCCTTCTAAAGTGCTAAGATTACAGGCATAAGTCACCGTGCCCCTCAGGATCCTGTGTCTTAAAAAAGGAAGAAGCAGGGCTGGGCACAGTGGCTCACGCCTATAATCCCAGCACTTTGAGAGGCTGAGGTGGGTGGATCACAAGGTCAGGAGATCGAGACCATCCTGGCTAACTCGGTGAAACCCTGTCTCTACTAAAAATACAAAAAATTAGCTGGGCGTGGTGGTGGGCACCTGTAGTCCCAGCTACTCAGGAGGCTGAGGCAGGAGAATGGTGTGAACCTGGGAGGCGGAGCTTGCAGTGAGCCGAGATTGTGCCACTGCACTCCAGCCTGGGCGACAGAGTGAGACTCTGTCTCAAAAAAAAAAAAAAAAAAAAAAATGAAGAAGCGGCCTGCATCACAGGCACAACTATGTCTGCAGGGTAGTGGTAACCCCCAGTGGGCCTGGCTGTGGGGGTCTCTGGACAGGATAAGCCACATGGCTCATAGTGGCTGTTTTGGGGGCACTCAATAGCTGCCGGGGCAGGAGTGGGGATGGAGACAGACAGGAAGGAGAGGGTATTTACATCAGGACTCCCAGGTTTGGTTTCCGAGACCCAAGAATTTGGCCACCCCTATAATGCAGATGTCTCTGATCTCAACTTCCAGGAATCCCTAGCAATATCCTCACCCTCTAGAATGGAGCTCTCCAGGCAACAGACGCAGCAATCCCCGTCTCACAGAGTAAAGAAGTCCCTGTGCTCAGAAACCGGAAGTCCACTCCCCAGAACGTAAAAGTTTGGCTCAGGCGTAGTGGCTAACATCTGTAATCCCAGCATTTTGGGAGGGCAAGGAGGGAGGATCACTTGAGCTCAGGAATTAGAGACCAGCTTGGGCAACATAGGGAGACCTCATCTTTACAAAAAATAAAAATAAAAAATTATCTGGGCATAGTGGCACCCGCCTGTGGTCCCAGATACTTGGGAAGCTGAGGAGGGAGGATGGCTTGAGTCTGGGAGGTTGAGGCTGCAGTGAGCTATGATAGTACCACTGCACTCCAGCCTTGGCAACAGAGTGACGCCCTGTCTAAATAAATGAATAAATAAATAAATAAGTCTGGCTCTGGGACTCAGAGCGCTCACCCCAGATACTGGAGTAGTCACCACCTAGAATGGACCTAGGTGTTCCAGTCTCTAGAACCTGAGAACCCAGCAGCCCCAACCCTATAGCCAAGTTGTCCCCATGCCCAGGACCCAGAAGCTCTGGCCCCAGACCCAAAGACCCCTGTCTCCAGGCCCTAGAATTGTTTTCCCCGTACCCCTCAACTCAGCAGTCCTGCCCCCAGGACCCAGAGGCTGTCCCAGGGACCCTACACCCTTGCCCCAGGAATCAGTCTCCAGAACTAAGGAGTGTCACTCCTAAGTCCCAGAATCCCCTTTTCCCAGCAGCCTATAACCCTTTCCCTTGAAGGGCCACTCACGGCAGCCAGCCCAGAAGCTCGAGGGCTCAGTGCTGACACTGAGGCCTGACAGGGTGCACACAGACATGGAAGCACACCCAAAGCGCAGGCAGGGAGCTGGGGAAGAGGCATATCCAGGCACGGCGCTGGCCACGAAGGGTGTAGGTGTCACATTTGGTGGCAGTGGCTAAGGGGCCCCTTTGGGGCTACAGGAACAGCACAGGGCCCCCAGTCTCCTGTGGGGACTAAGGCTTGGCTCAGGGCATCGGGTGGCTGCGGGGCCCAAATGCACAAAGACCAGTGGGTCTGGACTGCCCGTGTCATGGTCCCGTCTGACTGAAGTCACTGCATAGTCTGCCTTGTGTGAGTGGCAACCTGCAGCCACGTGCAGTGACGTGTGTGCTGCCGTTGTAAAAGAGATTCAGTGTGGGTGGTTCTTGCACCAGACCTGCCTCTGCCCATGGTTCTGAAGTGCGGAAGTACAACCACAGCCATCTGTCGCCCAGGATAACTGACAGCCCCAGCTGCTGTGGGTTCACCTGCAGGGGTGACCAAGAGCTGGGGTCTCCAGAGGGGCTGAATTCCTGAGCATTTGGGGAGGGGTGGAGGATAAGGAGGTTGAGGGGGTTGGATCCTGGGATATTGAGAGTAGGGCCTTTGCAGATCTAGGATGCCCCACCCTCGTCTACTAACCAAGAATCTTTCTTCTTCTTCTTCTTCTTTTTTTTTTTTTTTTTGAGACAGAGTCTCGCTCTGCCGCCCAGGCTAGAGTGCGGTGGCGCCATCGCGGCTCACTGCAAGCTCTGCCTCCCGGGTTCATGCCATTCTCCTGCCTCAGCCTGCGGAGTAGCTGGGACTACAGGCGCCTGCCACCACGCCTGGCTAATTTTTTGTATTTTTAGTAGAGACGGGGATTCACCGTGTTAGCCAGGATGATCTCAATCTCCTGACCTCGTGATCCACCCACCTCGGCCTCCCAAAGTGCTGGGATTACAGGCGTGAGCCACCGCGCCCAGCTAACCAAGAGTCTTTCTCTGTGTGTGTGTGTGTGTGTGTGTGTGTGTGTGTGTGTTTGTGTGTGTGTAAGTAGAGAAGGGGTTTTGCCATGTTGCCCAGGCTGGTCTGGAACTTCTGAGCTCAAGCAATCTGCCCACCTTGGCCTCCTAAAGTGCTGGGATTGTAGGCGTGAGCCACCATGCCTGGCCTCTAACCGGGAATCTTTCTTTTTTCTTTTTTGGAGACAGAGTCTCGCTCTGTCTCCCAGGCTGGAGTGCAGTGGCGAGATCTTGGCTCACTGCGACTTCCGCCTCCCAGGTTCAAGCTATTCTCCTGCCTCAGTCTCCTGAGTAGCTGAGATTACAGGCGTGCACCACCACGCCAAGCTAATGTTTGTATTTTTAGTAGAGATGGGGTTTCACCATGTTGGTCAGGCTGGTTTCGAACTCCTGACCTTGTGATCAGCCCACCTGGGCCTCCCAAAGTGCTGGGATATAGGCGTGAGCCACTGTGCCTGGCCCTTTTTTTTTTAAACTAGGAATCTTGATTCCAACATCCAGATTTGTCCTGACACAATACGTGCAAGTCCTCTTCTCAGGAATCTAGATGAGTACTCCTACCAAGGAGCCAGGTGTGCCCACCTCATTCAGTAAACAGGAGAGCCTTCAGACAGGACCCAAGGGCTTCCCCCATTACCAAGAGCCTCCACCTGTGCTTCCAGATCAAGGGGTACCTCCTTTCTCCCAGTCCATGATTTCCTTCTTTTGCCTCACTTGGTGGTTCCCAGCCCACATTTCTCCTGCGTTCACCACCCTCACCCTGGTCCAATCCCCATCATTTCCTGCCGGAACTACTGAAGCAGCCTCCTCACTGTTCCTCCAGGCCTCATTCCTTCACAAACCCTGTAATCTGTTCTCAACTGGCAGCCACAGGGATCTTGTTAGTGTCTGATAAAGTTTGGCTATTGGTCTCTGCCCAAATCTTGGCCGGGTGTGGTGGCTCACTCCTGTAATCCCAGCACTTTGGGAGGCTGAGGCAGGTGGATCACCTGAGGTCAGGAGTTCAAGACCAGCCTGGCCAATATAGTGAAACCCTGTGTCTACTAAAAACATAAAAATTACCCGAGTGTGGTGGCACATGCCTGTAGTCCCAGCTACTTGGGAGGCTGAGGCAGGACAATTGCTTGAATCTGGGAGGCAGAGGTTGCAGTGAACCAAGATCTCACCACTGCACTCCAGCCTGGGCAACAGAGCAAGACTCAGTCTCCAAAAAAAAAAAAAAAAAAAAAAAAATCTAAAATTCCAATTAATTAAGGAAGGAATACAGGAGTGTCAATCCTTGGAAAAGAGGGATCATGTTGGTGAGAGTATAAATCTGGAGCCCTGAGTATCTGAAGGTTCTGGATACCTGGGGTGGGGGCTGCTGGATGCTGAGGATCCTTAAGAGCACTGGGGAACGTCCTGACCCCTGAGTGGCAGGGTGAGCTCCCAGGCGGTGTGGAGGCAGGTATGCAGCATCATGGCTTCATGTATCGGGTCCTAGCTTCGCATATTTTCTGTGCTTTCCATATATTAGCTCATGTAATCCTCACTACTGCCCTATGAATCAGATCTTTTCATCATTCTCATTTCACATATGAAGAAATTGAGGCCCAGAGAGGTTAAATAATTTATCCAAGGTCACATAGATATCAAGTGCCAAACTGGAATTTGAACCCAGGACACCTGGCTCTAGAGTCCATTGTTTTTCTATAGCGGTGCTGAGGGGTGGCCTAGTGTGGCAAGCCACGTCTCATGAACACAGGCCTCCATAACAGCTGTTTTAGCACTGACTGTGTGGTTGGGTTAAATACTAAAAGCTGATAGAGGCTGGGAGCGGTGGCTCACGCCTGTAAGCCCAGCACTTTCGGAAGCTGAGGCAGGAGGATTATCTGAGGTCGGGAGTTCGAGACCAGCCTGGCTAATATGGTGAAGCCCCGTCTCTACTAAAAATACAAAAAAAAATTGGCCAGGCATGGTGGCGCACACCTGTGATCCCAGCTACTTGGGAGACTGAACCTGGGAGGAGGAGGTTGCAGTGAGTTGAGATGGTGCCACTGTGCAACAGAGTGAGACTCCATATCAAAAAAAAAAAAAAAGTGCTGGTAGAGCCAGGGCCCTCATACAAAGGCTGGAATGTAACAAAAGGCCACCAAGAGTTTTGGCCAGGCCTTTCCTGGGCCTTGAGGCATGACAAGATCACAAAGGAATTCCTTCTTTTTTTTTTTTTTTTTTTGAGATGGAGTTTCACTCTAGTTGCCCAGGCTGGAGTGCAATGGCATGATTTCAGCTCACCACAACCTCCACCTCCCAGGTTCAACTGATTCTCTTGCCTCAGCCTCCCGAGTAGCTGGGATTACAGGTATGCACCACCATGCCCAGCTAATTTTGTATTTTTAATAGAGATGGGGTTTCTCCATGTTGGTCAGGCTGGTCTCAGACTCCCAACCTCAGGTGATCTGCCTGCCTTGGCCTCCCAAAGTGCTGGGATTACAGGCGTGAGCCACCATGCCCGGCCTCACGAATGAATTCTTAACAGGACCTGTTTAAGATTAAACAAGTTTTACTGGGGATCTGAAGGAACTCCCCAGACCTTCACAAATAAGCTTTATTGGAGACTAAAGGAACTCCCCAAGCCTCCATGATTTAGCAGGAGACAAGGTAAGGATAATCACCCCAGCACCTGGACCCATTTAGATGAAGTAAATTTACTCACCTAAGTGTGCATTCATCTAAAGACGTAAGTGATTAATTTCTTCTAATATAGCCTAGAAGGTATATAAGCTCTGGAAAACTTTATAATTTTGAGTTGATCTGGGGATAATTTCCAGGCCTTCTCCCTGTAATCAGTTACAGAAATAAAAACTCTCTTCTTTCCCAGTTTATCTGCATCTCATTATTAGGCTGTGAGAATAAGCAGCCCAACCCTTGTTTTGGTCCGAGAACACTAGTACATCATAACCTTCATCAGGTCCCCCCAACCAGCAACCCGGATTAAACATATTCTAGCCCCCACAACCTTCTAACCAGAGCCGTGCTCCTAAACCTTCCTGGAGGAGAGATTTGGGACATGCTAGTGGCTGCGTGTGGTCCTAGGATATGTTCACAGCTCGGGGAATTTGGAAGCTTCAGATGCCTGTGTCAGGAAATGAGAAACACAGCAAACACCCCCTCATATGACACTTACCACGATTTGGACTCTGTTCCAAGTGCTTTTCCTGTGTTAACTCATTCTCACCTCACAGGAACCTGCTGAGGGAAGAGCCAGAGAGCCACAATCCCTTGTCTACCATCCACAAATGCAAACAACAACAACAACAACAAAAAGACCTGAAGATTGAAGATGTTTTCTGTGTTTGACGTTAAAACTCAATTATCAGCGAAAGCTAACCTGAACTCACGTGTGGCTGCTACAGTCTTAATTTATCCGGCTTTGTATGACTATTCAGACGTTTCACTGCAGAGATATTAATGTTTGTGATTATGTAACACACACTGGGAGTGTTATATAATATGTGGCATTTGCCTGGTGTGACCATTCTAAATTCCAAAATCTGAAATGCACCTGGCCCCAGACATTTTCGATAAGGGAATTTGGACCTGTATAATTGCTTCTTTTTTTTTTTGACAGAGTCTCACTGTGTCCCTCAGGCTGGAGTTCAGTGGTGCGATCTCAGCTCACTGCAACTTCTGCCTCCCGGGTTCAAGTGATTCTCCTGCCTCAGCCTCCCCAGTAGCTGGGATTACAGGCGCCCACCACCACGCCCTGTTAATTTTTGTATTTTTAGTAGGGATGGGGTTTCACCATGTTGTCCAGGCTGATCTCGAACTCCTGACTTCAGGAGGGACAGAGAAGGATGGGGTCTCCTAAGATCCCATACATTGTGATTCTTATCTGGATAGAGCCATACTCATGCTTGACAGCAGTGACGGTTAATACCAAAGATGCACCCTGTGACAAAGCGCATGGGCTGCCTCCCTACAGGACAGGGGACTCACAGTTGGAAGGCAGGGAGGCTGCTGAGGAAGAACTGGGGGCATCAGCTCAGCATGTAGGTGCAGACCCCAGGCATGGGGAACAAGTGGCTGTTGAAAATCTAGATGTATACTGGCCAGGCATGATGGCTCATGTCTGTGATCCCAGTACTTTAGGAGGCTGAGGTGAGCGGATTGCTTAAGGCCAGGAGTTTGAGACCAGCCTGGCCAACATGGTGACACCCTGTCTATAAAAATGCAGAAATTAGCCAGGCGTGGTGGTGCACACCTGTAATCCCAGGTACTCGGGAGGTTGAGGCAAGAGAATTGCTCGAGCCTGGGAGGCAGAGGCTTCAGGGAGCTGAGACTGCGACATTGTACTCCAGTGTGGGTGACAGCAAGACCCTGTGTTTTTTTGTTTTTTTTTAGACAGAGTCTTGCTCTGTCGCCCATGCTGGAGTTCAGTGGCGCAATCTCAGCTCACTGCAATCTCCGCCTCCCAGGTTCAAGCAATTCTCCTGCCTCAGCCTCCCGAGTAGCTGGGATTACAGGCACCCACCACCATGCCTGGCTATTTTTTTTGTATTTTTAGTAGAGATGGGGTTTTACCATTGTTGGCCAGGCTGGTCTCAAACTCCTAACCTTGTGATCCGGCCGCCTCGGCCTCCTAAAGTGCTGGAATTACAGATGTGAGCCACCGCTTCAGGCCCGACCCGTCTTTAAAAAAAAAAAAAAAAAAAAAGTCAGGCTGGGCGCCGTGGCTCATGCCTGTAATTCCAGCACTTTGGGAGGCCGAGGTGGGTGGATCACCTGAGGTCGGGAGTTCAAGACCAGCCTGACCAACATGGAGAAACCCCATCTCTACTAAAAATTCAAAATTAGCCGGGTGTAATGGCACATGCCTGTAATCCTAGCTACTCAGGAGGCTGAGGTAGGAGAATCGCTTGAACCCGGGAGGCAGAGGTTGCAATGAGCCGAGATCACGCCATTGCACTCCAGCGTGGGCAACAAGAGCAAAACTCCATCTAGAAAGAAAGAAAGAAAGAAAGAAAGAAAGAGAGAGAGAGAGAGAGAGAGAGAGAGAGAGAGAGAGGGAGGGAGGGA
>NC_037687.1:43910056-43963559 GCF_003255815.1 Theropithecus gelada
AGGGAGGAAGGAAGGAAGGAAGGAGAAAGGAAGGAAGGAAGGAAGGAAGGAAGGAAGGAAGGAAGGAAGGAAGGAAGGAAGGAAGGAAGGAAGGAGAAAAGAAAAGAAAGAGAAAGGAAGGAAGGAAGGAAGGAAGGAAGGGGAAAGAAAAGAAAGAAAAGAGAAAGAAGAAAGAAAAGAAAGAGAAAGGGAAGGAAGGGAAGGAAAGAAAGGAAAGAAAAGAAAGGAAGAAAGTCTAGACGTATGGTAGCCCAGAGGCTCAGCTGGTGCCCCCTGTGATGGCCCCCTGCCCTTTGCTACAGACAAGTTCTAATTTTGCCACAGCCAGGGTCTTTAAGCTTGGTTTAGTCACTGTCACCACCTTGAGCCCCAGCTTGACCATGAGACAGTTTTGACCCAGACACAGATACTGTCTCGGTTTTGGACATGGTTGTAGACAATTGTTCAGCTATGGGTTTGGTAGGTGGTACAGGTGCTGGTTCAGCCACAACCAGAGCTACAGGAGATGGTTCTTTTACAGTCACAAGTCCAGGCACTGGTGCGGCTGCAGCTACAGGTTCAGGGCAGTGTTCATTTACAGTCACTTGTGCAAGCCCCAGATGAGCCATGGCCACAGATTCAGGCTCAGGTCCCACCAGGACCACAGGCACAAGCCCTGGTTCAGCTTCAGGTGCGTTGTTTGGTCCTGATGCAGCCACTGCCATGGTCTTAGACATGAAGATGGACACTGTTTTGGAGTCCTGCCATCTTGGAACTGGACGAGGTCTCAGACTCACATGTGACCTGAGGGGTAGGCACACATTTAGACTTTTTTCATTTATCTGTTTTTTTATATTTTAAATTACTTTTTTGTTTTTTTCTTTTTTCTTCTGCTTTTTTCTTTTGAGACAGGGTCTGGCTCTGTTGCCCAGGCTGGGGTGAAGTGGTGTGATCTCAGCTCACTGCAATCTTCACCTCCTGAACTCAACCCATCTTCCTACCTCAGCCTCCTAAATAGCTGGGACTACAGGTGCATGCCACCTGGCTAACTTTTGTATTTCTTGTAAAGTCAGGGTTTTGCCATTTTGCCCATGATGGTCTCCAACTCTTGAGCTCAAGCAATCTGCCCATCTCTGCCTTCCAAAGTGCTGGGATTACAAGTGTAAGCCACTGTGCCCGGCCACACATTTAAGCCTGCGCTTCACAAGCTGACATGTGGTCCCATCACAGCACGTATGGCCCTCACAGGAGACCTGGAACTGGAGTGGCATCACCAGGGAAGACTCTAGGAGGGGATGGGACTCTATGGAAGGGCTCACTTCCTCCTCAGTCAGAATATCTGGAGATGAGATGGGGGAAGGATGCAATAGAATTGGATCCTGGAATTTAGCCTCATATCAAATCTGCCTTGATACCCCAGGCCTCCAGGGTCCCTGGCCTTGGAGACTCAACATTCAGAAGCTATCAGTGTTCTCAATTTAAAATAAACTGGGTCTGTATGTATCAGCAGAAAGAAGAGTGGGACTGAGGGACAAAATGATCAGCACAGTCTGGGTGTAGAATAGGTCTGCAGGGAGCTCGAGAGCACAGGCTGCATCTGAAGACAGCCAGATTCAATTATGAGAGCATCTCTATGCCAATGCAAATGTACCATGCATTGATTCTGGCCATCGAGGACTTCAACCTGCCACATTAAGCAGACTTGAGAGTAGAATGTGTGCGTTTGTGTGTGTGTGTGTGTGTGTGTGTGTGTGTGTGTCTGTGTGTGCTGTGGGGAACTGGAGACATATATTCCTTCCTACTTCCCAGGAAGGGATGTTATTTGTTCATTGCTATCGGTGCATGAAGCTAGCCACCTACAAAGTGAATTTTATTTGTTTTTATTTTTATTTTTATTTTTTTGAGACAGAATCTCACTCTGTCACCTGGGTGGAGTGCAGTGGTGTGATCTCAGCTCACCGCGAACTCCAGCTCCTGGGTTCAAGAGATTCTCATGCCTCAGCCTCGTAAGTAGGTGGGATTACAGACATGCACCACCACACCTGGCTAATTTTTGTATTTTTAGTAGGAATGAGGTTTTGCCATGTTGCCCAGGTTGGTCTCGAACTCTGACTTCCGGTGATCTGCCCATCTCGGCCTTCCAAAGTGCTCAGATTACAGGCATGAGCCACCGTGCTTGACCCCAAAGTGAACTTTTTTTTTTTTTTTTTGAGACGGAGTCTCGCTCTGTCACCCAGGCTGGAGTGCAGTGGCCGGATCTCAGCTCACTGCAAGCTCCGCCCCCCCGGGTTCACGCCATTCTCCTGCCTCAGCCTCCCAAGTAGCTGGGACTACAGGCGCCCGCCACCTCGCCCGGCTAAGTTTTTTGTATTTTTAGTAGAGACGGGGTTTCACTGTGTTAGCCAGGATGGTCTCGATCTCCTGACCTCGTGATCCGCCCGTCTCGGCCTCCCAAAGTGCTGGGATTACAGGCTTGAGCCACCGCGCCCGGCCCCAAAGTGAACTTTTAAGAATAATCTTGTGTTCTGTAGAGCTTTGCATATTTTCTACCACAGTGGAATACAGAAAAAAAAAAGCAAAGATGGAATATAGTTTTCGTATGGACTGAACTTGAGTGTTAGCTCCCTGAGGGCAGGGATGTTGTCTGTGTTGTTCACTGTTGCATCTGCAGTGCCTAGAACAGGCCTAGCCTGAAGAAAATGAAAAAAAAAATTGTTGCAAAATAATACTGGCAAATATTTACTGCATGCCAGACATTGTGCTATTAAGTCATTTTTTAAAATGCTGGCAGGGTGCAATGGCTCACGCCTGTACTCCCAGCACTTTCTGAGGTCAAGACAGGAGGACCACTCAAGCCCAGGAGTCTGAGACCAGCCTGGGCAAGATGGTGAGGCCCCATCTCTCCTTTTTTTTTTTTTTTTTTTTAATTAAAAAAAAAAAAAGTCTGGGTGTCGTGGCTCATGCCTGTAATCCCAGCACTCTGGGAGGCCGAGGTGGGCAGATCACCTGAGGTGAGGAGTTCAATGCCATCCTGGCCAACATGGTGAAACCCCATTTCTACTAAAAATACAAAAAATAGGTGGGTGTGGTGGCGTGTACCTGTAGTCCTAGCTACTTGGGAGGCTGAGGCAGGAGAATCACTTCAACCCGGGAGGTGGAGTTGCAGTGAGCCGAGATCTTGCCATTGTACTCCAGCCTGGGCAGCAAGAATGAAACTCCATCTCAAATAAATAAATAAAAATAAGGCCACGCGTGGTGGCTCATGCCTGTAATCCTAGCACTTTGGGAGGCCGAGGCAGGTAGATTACTTGAGGTCAGGAGTTCAAGACCAGCCTGGCCAACATGATGAAACTCCATCTCTACTGAGAATACAGAAATTAGCCAGGACTGGTGGCAGGCACCTGTAGTTCCAGTTACTAGAGAAGCTGAGATGGAAGATTGCTTGAATCCGGGAGGTGGAGGTTGCAGTGAGCCAAGGTTATGCCATTGCACTACAGCCTGGGCGACGAGTGAGACTCCGTATCAAAAAAAATAATTAAATAAATAAATAAATAAATAAAAATAAAAAGTTAGAGCCAGGCATGGTGGCTCATGCCTGTAATCCAAGCATGTTGGGAGGCCAAGGTGGGTGGATTGCTTAAGCCCAGGAGTTTGAGACTAGCCTGGCAACATAGCAAGACCCCATCTCTATTTCTATTAAATAATAATAGGAATACTAAATAATTTAATTTAAAATGCCCCAAGAACCCTGTGATGTTCATACTATCATCCACCTTTAATAGAGGAGAAGTAGATGGTCAGAGAAATGAAGTGACTTGTGCAGAATCACACAGTTTGGAGCAGGATTTGCATCGAGGACTCTTGGCTCCGGAGTCCAGCTCTGAGCTGTTATGAATAAATAAGTTGAAGTCCTTGTCTCCATTTCTAAGAAACCCAGGCTCGGCCGGTCGCGGTGACTCACGCCTGTAATCCCAGCACTTTGGGAGGCCGAGGCGGGCGGATCACGAGGTCAAGAGATCAAGACCATCCTGACTAACATGGTGAAACCTCATCTCTACGAAAAATACAAAAAACTAGCCGGGCGAGGTGGCGGGCGCCTGTAGTCCCAGCTACTCGGGAGGCTGAGGCAGGAGAATGGCGTGAACCCGGGAGGCGGAGCTTGCAGTGAGCCAAGATCCCACCATTGCACTCCAGCCTGGGCGACAGAGCGAGACTCCGTCTCAAAAAAAAGAAAGAAAGAAAGAAAGAAAGAAAGAAACCCAGCTTTTCTCTCTGAAAACTGCCTCACTTTTCTCTCATTTCCCTGGTGTCCTGCTGTTTCTGAGGACTAGAAGAGGCTGAATGGGATTTCAGGGTTACAGGAAAAGACCAGGTCCCGCGGCACAGTGTGTTCAGAACCGTGGTCAGCGTCCAGTCTCGCTGCGTCTGCGCGGAGCGCGGCGCCCCCTGAGACAACACGCCTGTTTCCCAGCAGCCCAAGCAGGCTTGGGGTTCAAAGCTGACACCTGTTCAGGGTGTGGCCTTGGGCAGTGGTTTCACGCCTTAAACCTTCAACTGACTTCTCTGTGAAATGAGGATAACAAAAAGACCTATCTCCAGGATGACTGTAAGGATGACTGTATGTACATTATTTATAAAAGCACTTGCCACTTAGCACATAAGTCTAGACTAGTTTATGAGTCTTTGTAAGGTGGTACAAAACACAAAACAAAACTAAATTAAACTAAAAAGGTGGTTAAAAGCTTGCACTGTGGACCCAGACAGAACTGGGTTCAAATCCAGACTCTGCCACTTTCTAGCTATGTGAGCTTGGCAAGAGACTTGAGCTCTGGCCTTGGCCCCTCTCCCCAGGGAAAAGCAATCATTACAATATTATTATAGGCCGGGGGTGGTAGTTCTCGCGTATAATCCCAACACTCTCAGAGGCTGAGGCGGGTAAATTGCTTGATCCCAGGAATTTGAGGCCAGCCCGGGCAACATAGCAAGACCCTGTCTGTACAAAAAATAAAAATTAGCCAGGCATGGTGGTGCACGCCTGTAGTCCCAGGTACTTGGGAGGCTGAGGCTAGAGGATCATTTGAGCCCAGAGGTCAAGTCTGTAGTGAACCATGGTTGATGGTTGTGCCACTGCACAGCAGCCTGGGTGAAAGAGAAGGACCCTGTCTCAAACGAAACAAAATAAAATGGCCAGGGACAGTGGCTCACACCTATAATCCCAGCACTTTGGGAGGCTGAGGTGGGCAGATCATCTGAGGTCAGGAGTTCAAGACCAGCCTGGCCAATATGGTGAAATCCTGTCTCTACTAAAAAAAAAAAATACAAAAATATTAGCTAGGCATGGTGGTGATGCACGTCTGTAATCCCAGCTACTTAGGAGGCTGAGGCACGAGAATCGCTTGAACCTGGGAGACAGAGGTTGCAGTGAGCCTAGATCACACCACTACAGTCCAGCCTAGGAAACAGAGCGAGACTCCATCTCAAAACAAAAACAAAAACAAAAAACAAAACAAAATAAAAAACAGGCTGGGTGCAGTGGCTCATGCCTCTAATTCCAGCACTTTGGGAGACCAAGGTAGGCAGATCACGTGAGGTCAGGAGTTCAAGATCAGCCTGGACAACATGGTGAAACCCCATCCCTACTAAAAATACAAAAATTAACCTAGCGTGGTGGTGGGCGCCTGTAATCCAAGCTACTGGGGAGACTGAAGTGGGAGAATTGCTTGAACCTGGGAGGCGGAGGTTGCAGTGAGCTGAGATAGCGCCACTGTACTCTAGCCTGGGTGACAGAGGGAGACTCCTTCTCAGAAAAAACAAAACAAAACAAAACAAAAAAACCCCCATAATATTATTAGACAGTCAACCTCAAAGACAAGCGGGAAGGAAAAAAAAAATACACAGAGTTACGCACTCAGTACTAGCTATTATTATTTTATCCCTTCTCCCACGCCACTGTTCACATTTTACACTATAATAAAAAGGTGTGACCTTGGGCAATAATTTCCTCTCTAAGCCCAGTGCCTGGCATATAATGTGGTGCACATTTAACAAATTACAACCATTATTATTCCTTCCACAAATGTTTGCTGAGAGCTGGGCACTGTCACGGGTGCTGGAGATTCAACAGTGCACAAAACCTTTTTTGTAATAATCTGACCTTGGGTGGGCGCGGTGGCTCACGCCTGTAATCCCAGCACTTTGGAAGGCCGAGGTAGGAGGATCACGAGGTCAGGAGATCGAGACCATCCTGGCTAACATGGTGAAACCCCGTCTTTACTAAAAATACAAAAAATTAGCCAGGCATGGTGGTGGGTGCTTGTAATCCCAGCTACTTGAGAGGCTGAGGCAGGAGAACGACGTGAACCCGGGAGGCAGAGCTTGCAGTGAGCCGAGATTGCGCCACTGCACTCCAGCCTGGGCAACAGAGCGAGATTCTGTCTCAAAAAAAAAAAAAAAAAAGGAATCTGACTTCGTGAGGCTATGTGGGGTGATAGAAGTGTTCTAATAGCTTCATTTAAGTGAGGGTTACACAGGTGAACATATGTGAAAATTCATTCAGGTTGGAAACTTTAAATTGTGCAGTTAATTGTGTATCTTAAAACTTACAACAGGCCAGGCCAGGCACAGTGGCTCACCCTGTTTCCCAGCACTTTGTGAGGCCGAGGCAGGTGAATCACCTGAGGTCAGGAGTTCGAGACCAGCCTGACTAACATGGTGAAGCCTCATCTCTACTAAATACAAAAAATTAGCTGGGCATGGTGACACATGCCTGTATCCCCAGCCACTTGGGAGGCTGAGGCAGAAGAATCGCTTGAACCCGGGAGGCGGAGGTTGCAGTGAGCCAAGATTACGCCATTGCATTCCAGCCTGGGCAACAAGAGCGAAACTCCATCACAAAACAACAAACAAACAAACAAACAAAAACTTGACAACAGGCTCACACCTGAAATTCCAGCACTTTGGGAGGCTGAGGCAGGAGGATCCCTTGAGCCCAGGAGTTCATAATCAGCCTGGGCAACATAGGGAGACTGTCTCAGTTTTTGTTTTTGTTTTTTTTTTTTTAGATTGTTAAACAGTTAAAAAAATCATTGCCCTTAAGGAATGTATGTGTTGTAGAGAGATCATAGAAAACGTAATTATAGGCCGGGCACGGTGGCTCAAGCCTGTAATCCCAGCACTTTGGGAGGCCGAGACGGGCGGATCACGAGGTCAGGAGATCGAGACCATCCTGGTTAACACGGTGAAACCCCGTCTCTACTAAAAAATACAAAAAACTAGCCAGCCGGGGTGGCGGACGCCTGTAGTCCCAGCTACTCGGGAGGCGGAGGCAGGAGAATGGCCTGAACCCGGGAGGCGGAGCTTGCAGTGAGCTGAGATCCGGCCACTGCACTCCAGCCTGGGTGACAGCGCGAGACTCCGTCTCAAAAAAAAAAAAAAAAAAAAAAAAAAGAAAACGTAATTATACAGAAGGTGATATATTCTGTAAAAAAATTCTGGGAAAGGGCTAGGTAATGTTGGGAGTGGGGGATTACAATTTTATCTTATTTTTGAGGTGGAGTCTCACTCTGTCGCCTAGGCTCAAATGCAGTGGCAACATCTCTGCTCACTGCAACCTCCACCTCCCAGGTTTAGGTGATTCTCCTGCCTCAGCCTCCCAAGTAGCTGGGATTACAGGCATGTGCCACCATGCCTGGTTAATTTTTTGTTGTTGTTGAGATGGAGTCTCGCTCTGTTACCCAGGCTGGAGTGCAGTGGCGCGATTTCGGCTCACTGCAAGCTCTGCCTCCCGGGTTCACACCATTCTTCTGCCTCAGCCTCCCGAGTAGCTGGGACTACAGGTGCCCGCCACCACGCCCGGCTAATTTTTTGTATTTTTAGTAGAGATGGGGTTTCACCATGTTAGCCAGGATGGTCTCAATCTCCTGACCTCATGATCTGCCTGCCTCGGCCTCCCAAAGTGCTGGGATTACAGGCGTGAGTCACCACGCCCGGCCGGCTAATTTTTATATTTTTTGGTAGAGATGAGGTTTCTCCATGTTGACCAGGCTGGTCTTGAACTCATGACCTTGTCAAGTGATTCACCCACCTCGTCATCCCAAAGTGGTGGGATTACAGGCGTGAATCACCATGTCTGGCTTGGGGATTGCAATTTTAAATTGTGCAGTCAGGTTGGCCTCATTGAGGAGGTGACATTTGAACAAAGGCTTGAAGGAGGATGAGAGAGTGATCCACCAGGATGTCATGGGGACAGCCAGTGCAAAGGGCCTGGGGTAGGAAGAAGAAAGTAAGGCAGCCAGTGTGGCTGGCGTACAGACAGTGAGGCAGGGGAGAGAGATGAGATGAGCAGGGTGCTGGGAACACATCATGTAGGAACTCTTAAACCATTGTAAGGACTGCTTTTGCTGGGAGATGGGATAATTGCCTAGGAGATTTTGAGTGGAGGAGGGACAGACTTATATTTTAAAACTACCTCTCTGGTCTGGGCGCAGTGGCTAACACCTGTAATCCCAACACTTTGGGAAGCTGTGGCAGGTGGATCACCTAAGGTCAGGAGCTCAAGACCAGCCTGGCCAACATGGTAATACCCCGTCTCTAGTAAAAATACAAAAATTGGGGGTCGGGTGGGGTGCAAAGCAAAACAAAACAAAACAAACAACAACAAAAACCACCAAACAATAACAACAACAACAACAACAAAAACCAAAAAAAAAAAAACCAAACAAAAAACTACCTCTCTGGTTGTTATGTAAGCAATGGAATGTAGTGTTATGATTTGCTCCAACCCTAATATCCACGAATCCCATTGCTGGTTCACCTCCCGAAACCCTTGGGCCCCCAGGGCTGCTCATCTGCAGCCGGCTGCCCATCTGCAGCCGGCTGCCCCACGGCCTGGGTCCTGAAGCTTGCTTCCTGGGCGATGCTGAAGCTAAACATGCCCATGGGCGCCCCGCTCCTCTCCAGGTGGTGCACTGCGCTGCACCTACGCCCCTAAGCCACCTCAGTCCAGGCGAAGCCCTGAGCCGGGACCAGCCTTTAGTCAGAATGCTGCTCATGACGCGGCTCGGGGCCAGCAGGGACAGGGCGCCAGTGCAGGCCGGGTAGTGGCTGGCAGTCCAGGAGCACCGGGGCAGGTGCAAATTCCACGTTGGAAAAGTTTGGCTGCACCATGCTTGCGAGGCTGCGGCTGAACGCGCCCACCAGGGCATAAGCGCGAAGGAGGGACTGTAGGTGTCAACTCCCGCGGCCCACGGCGGCCTCCCTGAAAAACACCTGCATGTCGGCTGAAGAGCACAACGCCAGAGGGTGCACTGGTCCACCGCAGAGCGCAGCATCGTGCCAGGGCACAGAGCCCACGCCCCGTCGGCGTCGCAGCACCAGAAGCTCAGGCTACCCAGACCACTACCCTCCGGGAACACGCGGTCTCGGCGCCTGGGACGCGCAGGTGCTAAGTGGGGCACCGTGTGGAGACCACTCCAGGGATCATGGGGCGGCGGTTTTCCGAACGCGTGGCCACAGGCCTTGCTTCTCGCTTGCAGACAACTGAGGCCAGCCAGCAGCGCGACGGGATGGGCAGCCACGACACGGGTGCTGGATAGGTCTCCTGCTCTCTGCAACTGCAGCGCGTCTGGAAGCCTTCAAGGATCAAGAGATGGGGCCAGCGGGCAGGGTAGTCTACGCGGTCCAGTAGAACAGGCACAGGGGGCGTGAGGTGCCTCAAGAGCGTGGGCCCAGCGCCCGCCACCACCGCAAACTCCTTGTGCAGGTCGCCGGGCGGCAGCGACGGAGCCACCATCGAGTAGGGAGTGTCCAGCAGGTGGCGCCGCAGAGCCAGCGCCGAGTCCAGGGAGGCGCGCCCACGCGCTTTCACCGCCTCCACTCCCTGGGCCGCGACGTCGCTGCTTGCACAGCGCCGCCTGCTGCGAGCCCCGCAGCTCCTCTGCGCCGGGCGGGCGCACCCACACCGTCGTGCCTGGCTGCAGGCGCGGGGCACTCGGGGAGAGTGGCGCCCACGCAGGGAGAGCTGTCACCAGCAGCGCCGTCGGGGGCCCCGTGGGCGGTGGCGACATATATAGCTGGAAGTCGGGCTTCTCAGCGCCCCCGTTTTCCAAGAAAGCCGTGATGAAGCGGCAGCCCTGGAAACATAAGACGCAGACGTCCGTCGGGCTTGAGGGAACCAGGAGCCCAGAGGAGGCAGTCAAGAATAATCCGGTGGATTCGGAAGCTAAATGCGTCAGATTCTAATTCTGACTCTGCCACTTTCTCTCCCTCTCTCCCTCCCTCCTTCTCTCCCTCCCTCTCTCCCTCCCTTCCTTCCTTTTCTTTTTCTATTTTAGACAGGAGACTCACTCTGTTGCCCAAGCTGGTCTCCCAGGCTCATGCGATCCTCCCACCTTGGCCTCCCAAAGTGCTGGGATTACTTACAGTCGTGAGCCACCTTGCCCAGCCAACTCGGCCGCTTTCTAGCCAAGTGAATTTGGGCAAGTCACCTCATTTCTTGGGGCCTCAGCTGCTGCATCTGTAAAGGGGGTATTGGTGCATACTTCACAGAACAATGGGGAGCTTGATGTCAAAGCCATGGCATGAAGTCATCTATATCAGTATTAGCTTGAAGTTACTGCTTTTGCACCATCTGTCCCCAAAGCCCTGCCCAGCCTCCTCAGAACCAGTTTTGCCAATCCCCTGACACACAGTCTGCTCAAATAGCCCCTTGTCCCAGCTGGCCAGGGCCCTGTCCCAAGAAGTTCCACTGTGGCCAATCCCGTCACAGAGCCATGCCAAACAGCCTCCCAACCTGAGCCAGCACAACCAGCCCCTCCCCACCCCACACTCTGCTGCAAATCCAGACCAACTCACCAGCTTTCTGCATTCCCTCTGGGGCACTCACCCTGTAGGAAACCCAAGACACCGAGGCACAGCTGGGGGTAGAGGGAGATAGACCGGTTAGTGTGGTTCCTCCTGCCAGCCTTCCCTCCAGGCCTCCCACTGCAGTGGCAGTAGGGGGCACAAGGGAGATCTCAGAGAAGGGCCTGGCCTCAGAGCCCGGGGCCTGGGGGTCACCTGCCAGAGCAGGGCTGAGGCCAGCCACATTGCGGGGGCATTTATAGTCCTAGGTGCCTGGGCCTGGCCCTCAGCATCCACCCTGGGTCTGCACACAGATGTGCCCATTAGTACTGGCTCCAGCCTGACCTGGTGCCACTGATCATACAGAGGCCTAAGTATAGGGGTGCTGGGTGGGGAAAAGAGGGCAGATGGAGGGACAGAGAAAGGAAAGACAGATATGGGGAGGTGGGGACAGAGATTGGCATAGAGAGTAAAAGTGGGAGAGGGAAAGATACACAAAAGTTACGGTGAAGGCCAGGCACAGTGGCTCACGCCTGTAATCCCAGCACTTAGGAAGGCAGAGGCGAGTGGATCATCTGAGGTCAGAAGTTTGAGACCAGCCTGGCCAACATGGTAAAGCCCCGTCTCTACTAAGGACCCAAAAATTAGCCAGCGTAGTGGCGTGCGCCTGTCATCCCAGTTACTCCAGCTACTCTGGAGGGTGAGGCAGGAGAATTGCTTGAACCGGGGAGGTGGAGGTTTCAGTGAGCTGAGATCACGCCATTGCACTCTAGCCTGAGTGAAACTTCTTTTAAAAAAAATTTTAAAAAATTAGAAAAAAAGGTTATGGTGAGATGAAGAGATGGACGAGGGGAGAGGGAGATAGCGTAAGGAATGGAGAGGGAGAGAAGGAAAAAGACCAGCTAATGCTCCAACAGACCGCTGGTAGACATGGCCACTTCCCACTTACCCCCAGCAACACGAACGTTAAAGCAGTTCATCAGAAGGCAGCAAGTTCTCCTCCTTTACAGAAGGATTTTCCAAACAATTCAGCAAGTTCCAAATGATTCTGATCGCAAATACCTGAAGGATTGGGCAAGGGAAGAATTCAAAAGAATTCAAGAGGATGATTACTCAAGGCAATATGCAGCTCAAGGCGTTAGAAAAAAAACTTGCTTTAGCAAAATCTTAACTATAGCATTATTCTGAAGGATTTTCAAAGTCTCCATGTGTTTTGTTGCATTTAGGATTAACAATGGACAACACAAAGCCCAGTCTTACTATTTGCATGTACAATATTTGGTGACAGAGAGCAAAGGAAAACACAACAAAACAGTTGCCTTAACACTGAAAAACATACCTTTCATTTTGAAAATGTTTATGGATGGCTCAGCAGTTTTTAAAAGAAGCAAAAACCACTAACAAATGGCCAGTTTGCACATGAAAGGATGCCGGACACAATCATTAGGGAAGTATAAATCTTTTTCTTTTTTTGAAATGGAGTCTTGCTCTTTCGCCCAGGCTGGAGTGCAGTGGCTCAATCTTGGCTTACTGCAAGCTCTGCCTCCCGGGTCCACCCCATTCTCCTGTCTCAGCCCCTCAAGTAGCTGGGACTACAGGCGCCCGCCACCACGTCCAGTTAATTTTTTGTATTTTTAGTAGAGATGGGGTTTCACTGTGTTAGCCAGGATGGTCTCGATCTCCAGACCTCGTGATCCACCCGCCTCGGCCTCCCAAAGTGCTGGGATTACAGGGGTGAGCCACCGCGTCCGGCCAGGAAGCGTAAATCTAAACTACTATGAGGCCAGGTGCAATGGCTCATGCTTGTAATCCCAATATTTTAAGAGGCCAAGGTAGGTGGATCACTTGAGGTCAGGAGTTAGAGACCAGCCTGGCCAACATGGTGAAACCTCATCTCTACTAAAAATGCAAAAATTAACCAGGTGTGGTGGTGCATGCCTGCAGTCCCAGCTACTGGGGAGGCTGAGGCAGGAGAATCACTTGAACCCAGGAAGTGGAGGTTGCAGTGAGCTGTGATTGTGCCTACTGCACTCTAGTCTGGATGACAGAGTGAGACTCTGTCTGAAACAAACAAACAAACAAAAAACTATGAGATATCACTTCACATTCACTAGAATGGCTGTAATTAAAAAGAGAAATAATAACAAGTGTTGGTGAAGATGTGCAGAAATTGGAACCCTCATACATTGTTGGTGGGAATGTAAAACGGTGCAGCCACTTCAGGAAACAGACTGTCAGTTCCTCAAAAGATGAAACACAGCTGCTGCATGATTTAGCAATTCTACCCCAGGCCCATAACCATTATTTGGCACTAAAAAGAAACGAAGGACTGATATACTGATATATGCTAAACATGGATAAACCTTGGAAATGTTAAGTGAAAGAAGCCAGTCACAAAAGATCACATGATGATTTCATTCATATGAAGTGTCCAGAATAGGCAGAAAGATTAGTGGTTGCCTAGGCTGGCTGTAGGTGGAATGGATTAACTGTTAATGGGTGCAGGGTTTCTTTCTTTCTTTTTTTTTTTTGAGATGGAGTCTCATTCTGTCGTCCAGGCTGGAGTGCAGTGGCGCAGTCTAGGTTCACTGCAAGCTCCACCTCCTGGGTTCACGCCATTCTCCTGCCTCAGCCTCCCGAGTAGCTGGGACGACAGATGCCCACCACCACGCCGGGCTAATTTTTTGTATTTTTAGTAGAGACGGGGTTTCACCATGTTAGCCAGGATGGTCTCAATCTCCTGACCTTGTGATCCACCCGCCTTGGCCTCCCAAAGTGCTGGGATTACAGGCATGAAGGATCGTGCCCGGCTGGGTGTAGGGTTTCTTTTCAGGGTGATGAAAATATCCTACAGTTAGCCTGTGGTGTTAGGTTGCACAACTCTGAATATACTCAAATCCATTGAATTGTATCTCAATAAAGCTGGGAAAAAAAAAAAAAAAAAAAGACCAAAGACAGACAAGAAAGCAATTTATTACGAGAAAGCCTTCTTTTGTTTTTGTTTTTGTTTTTGTTTTTGTTTTGTTTTAAGATGGAGTTTCGTTCTTGTTGACCAGGCTGGAATGCAATGGTGAAATCTCAGCTCACCTCAACCTCTGCCTCCCGGCTTCAGACGATTCTCCTGCCTCAGCCTCCTGAGTAGCTGGAATTACAGGCATGCACCACCATGCCTCGCTAATTTTGTAGTTTTAGTAGAGATTGGGTTTCTCCATGTTGGTCAGGCTGGTCTCGAACTCCTGACCTCAGGTGATCCGCCCGCCTTGGCCTCCCAAAGTTCTGGAATTACGGGTGTGAGCCACCGTGCCTGGCCCCCTTTTTTTTTTTTAATGGAATCTTGCTCTGTTGCCCAGGTTGGAATGCAGTGGCGTGATCTTGGCTCACTGCAACCTCTGCCTTCCAGGTTCAAGCAATTCTCCTGCCTCAGTTTTCCGAGTAGCTGAGACTACAGGTGGGTGCCACTATGCCCATCTAATTTTTTTATTTTGAGTAGAGACAGGGTGTCACATGTTGGCCAGGCTGGTCTCGAACTCGTGACTTCAGGTGATCCACCCTCCTCCTCAGTCTCCCAAAGTGCTGCGATTACAGGTGTGAGCCAGTGCACCCAGCATCGGAGGAAGACCTTTGAATATTGGGGAAGTGGTTGCATTTGGAAAGTGAGGGATCTAAGTTTCTTAGACAGAATAAGGGACTGAAGGCACAAGCTGAAGAAGCTGAGACCTGAAGACCATCTTAAGACAAGAGGGGCACAGCTGGGTGTGGTGGCACACACCTGCAGTCCCAGCTACTCAGGAGGCTGAGGTGGAAGGATCGCTTGACCCAGGGAGATCAAGGCTGCAGTGAGCTGAGATAGTGCCACTGGACTCTGGCCTGGGTCACAGAGTGAGGCCCAGTCTCCAAAAATAAAAAAGGTCAGGCATGGTGGTTCATGCCTGTAATCCTAGCACTTTGGGAGGCTGAGGCAGGTGGATCATGAGGTCAGGAGATCGAGACCACCCTGGCTAAGAAGGTGAAACACCGTCTCTACTAAAAATACAAAAAAATTAGCTGGACTTGGCAGCAGCTGCCTGTAGTCCCAGCTACTTGGGAGGCTGAGGCAGGACAATTGCTTGAACCTGGCAGAGGCTGCAGTGAGCTGAGATTGTGCCACTGCACTCCAGCCTGGGTGACAGAGCGAGACTCTGTCTAAAAAATAAAAATAAAAATAAATTTAAAAATTAGAAAAGAGGTGGTGGGCCCGGTGGGAGAGGGGCGGGACTCCTGAGCCTGTTGAGAGACAAGTTTTCAGCCTGTTTTGAACTTGAGGATCCTAGGAAGGGGGCTGGGAACCTGTGTTCTGAGGACAGAGGGGAGTGGAGATGGGGCTTCTGTGCCTGAGGAAGGAGGGGACTGCAGACCTGAACTCCTGAGTTTGGGGAAGGAGGAAGCTAGAGGCCTGGGCTCCTGGATTGTGGAAGTGACCAGAGGCAGAGGCAGGAGACGGCACCAGATGCCTGGATGTGGAGGTCTGGAGGATTTGAGGACAGAGGTTCCCGTGGGAAAACAACGGCCTGTACATCACTTTCTTCTTCCCAGAACCTCCTTTCAGCTTCCCAGAAGCTGAGAACAATGGAGCTACAGCCTTCCAGGAGGATCTCAGAGAGGAGGGCAAGGCTGGATCTCTAGAAATTGAGAAGCAAGGGACCCTGGGTACCATTTCCAACTGCCTCTCTCCCAGATGCTAGGAGGTGCACTCAGGCTTCCTTCTCCCCCAGAACATTACCTTTGGTGGGGGGAATAAGGGGAGCATTCAAGAAGGAACCCATGTTCTTTCTTTTTTTTTCTCTTGAGACAGAGTCTCACTCTGTCACCCAGGCTGGAGTGCAATGGGGCGATCTCAGCTCACTATAACCTCCGCCTTCTGGGTTCAAGCGATGCTCCTGCCTCAGCCTCCTGAGTATCTGGGATTACAGGCACGTGCCACCACGCCCAGCTAATTTTTGTATTTTTAGTAGAGACAGGGTTTCACCATGTTGGCCAGGCTGATCTCGAACTCCTGGTCTCAAGTGATCTCTCCAACTTGGCCTCCCAAAGTGCAGGGATTACAGGCGTGAGCCATCACGCCCAGCCGGAACCCGCTTTCCTTCAATAGCTTCATATGTCACTTGCTTAAGATCCTCCTTCATCACAAGCAGAGGATGTGGTTAGTGTTTCCTTCCAGCCTGAGGTGGGGAACAAACATATGTGCTAGAAACAGAGCTGGGGAAGAGGGATGGCGTGGGAAGGGCTGGGATGCTAGAGGCTGAGGAGCTCAGACTGTCCCAGGAACCCTGGGGAGCCAAGGGGGTGTCTATGCAGAGGAGGGTTTGGCTTTAGGAAGATCCTGGACCAGAGAAGAGACTGAGGCCAGGAGCCCAGTGCAAGGACCCAGATGGGGCTAGCCCAGGATGGGGCCAGGGCAGGGAGTAAGGGGAGGTGGGAGACATTCAGGAGGCTAAATGGGGGTTGCTGTCCCAGACAGGACCTAGGAGGAGGCATGGGTCCGGGAAGAAGCTGAGGTGGGTGTGGGATCCAGTGCGTGTGTGGGGCCCCAGGGGATGTCCAAGAAGAGGGGTCTGGGAAGCTGAGGTAAGCCAGGTCTGGGCTTAGGAGAGATACTGGGGTTGAGGATGGAAATATGGAGGTTGTAACATGGTGAGTTGACTCAGGCCTATAAACTCAACACTTTGGGAGGCTGAGGAGGGTGGATCACCAGGTCAGGAGTTTGAGATCAGCTTGGCCAACATGGTGAAACCCCGTCGCTACTAAAAATACAAAAATTAGCCAGGCATGATGGCACACGTCTGTAGTCCCACCTACTCGGGAGGCTGAGGCAGGAGAATCGCTTGAACCAGGGAGGCGGAGGTTGTGGTGAGCAGAGATCTCACCATTGCAACCCAGCCTGGATAACAGAGTGAGACTCCGTCTCAAAAAATTAAAAAAGTAAAAGAAATATGAAGGTTGTCAACAGAGAAGAAAAACAGGTGTTAGGGGTCGATGTCCCCGAATGTGAGTAAAGAAGCAGGAAGGGGCTCGTTCCCAGCTCCCCGGGGCCAAAGCAGTTAGGGGGAAGCTGAAGAGGACGTTCCCAAGGAACTGCTGTTTTACCCAGAGGGCTGGGGAGAGTGAAGTGAGCCCCACGGGGTCCATGGAGTTGAAGCCAGAACATACCCAGAAGAAAGTCCTTTGAAATCTCACATTTTATACTCAAAATTCTTGCCAATTTTGTATTCACCTCCATCAGTCTATCCATGTGAGTTTTCATAGTAAAAGATTTTCAAGTACTTACCAGTGAGTGACATTCTGTAACCTACCCTTCTGCATCCCCCGTCACCCACAGTAGAAATTTGCAAGCGAAAATGAGGCTCTGGGTTCATCCTGTGGTTTTGGGGTCTCCCAGCCCATCTCCTGCATTGGGATGTCTGTTACCCAAGCAGTTAAGGTTCTGGTAAACCTGGCCACGCTGGCCTCTCCTCCTCAGTATCACCGACACTCCCAGTCCCTTCCACAGGAAGCCGAGTCCCCCATCTTCTCCCTGGCCACGTGCCCCCATCCACCCTCTCCATGGCAGCTAGACGGATCTTTCTTTCTTTTTTTTTCTGAGACGGAGTTTCGCTCTTGTTGCCTAAGCTGGAGTGCAATGGTGCAATCTCGGCTCACCGCAACCTCCGCCTCCCGGAAGTGATTCTCCTGCCTCAGCCTCCCAAGTAGCTGGGATTACAGGTATGTGCCACCACGCCCGGCTAATTTTGTATTTTTAGTACAGACAGGGTTTCTCCACGTTGGTCAGGCTGGTATCCAACTCCCGACCTCGGGTGGTCCGCCCGTCTTGGCCTCCCAAAGTGCTGGGATTACAGGTGTGAGCCACTCCACCCGGTTGCCAGATGGATTTTTCTTTTTTTTTTTGAGACGGAGTCTCGCACTCTGGCTCAGGCTGGAGTGCAGTGGCGCGATCTCGGCTCACTGCAAGCTCCGCCCCCCGGGTTCACGCCATTCTCCTGCCTCAGCCTCCTGAATAGCTGGGACTACAGGCGCCCACCACCACACCGGCTAATTTTTTTTTTTTTTGGTATTTTTAGTAGAAACGGGGTTTCACCATGTTAGCCAGGATGGTCTTGATCTCCTGACCTCGTGATCTGCCCGCCTCGGCCTCCCAAAGTGCTGGGACCACAGGCTTGAGCCACCGCGCCCGGCCCAGATGGATTTTTCTAAAGTGCAAGCCTGACCCTGTCCCTCCACCTTATCACCCTCCACCCTCCATGGCCCCACAGTGCCCTTCTCCCATGGTGCTCCAGCCACACTGAATTCTGGCTCATTCTTCGAGCTTGCAGTCCTTTCCCTTCCTCTTCCTCTGTTGGCTTTTTTTTTTTTTTTTTTTTTTTTTTTGAGACTGAGTCTGGCTCTGTCGCCCAGGCTGGAGTGCGGTGGCCGGATCTCAGCTCACTGCAAGCTCCGCCTCCCGGGTTCACGCCATTCTCCTGCCTCAGCCTCCCGAGTAGCTAGGACTACAGGCGCCCGCCACTTCGCCCGGCTAGTTTTTTGTATTTTTTAGTAGAGACGGGGTTTCACCCTGTTCGCCAGGATGGTCTCGATCTCCTGACCTCGTGATCTGCCCGTCTCGGCCTCCCAAAGTGCTGGGATTACAGGCTTGAGCCACCGCGCCCGGCCTTTTTTTTTTTTTTAAGACGGAGTCTCGCTCTGTCACCCAGGCGAGAGTGTGGTGGCAGGATCTGGGCTCACTGCAACCTCCGCCTTCCGGGTTCAAGCGATTCTCCTGCCTCAGCCTCCCAAGTAGCTGGGATTACTGCCACCACGTCTGGGTAATTTTTTGTAGTTTTAGTAGAGACGGGTTTTCGCCATGTTTGCCAGGCTGGTTTTGAACTCTTGACCTCAGATGATTCGCCTGCTTCATCCTCCCAAAGTGTTGGGATTACAGGCGTGAGCCACTGCGCCTGGCCCTCTCTTGGCTTTTGTAATAATTTCAAGATGCTGACAGCAGGGCATTAAAACAAGCATAGGGTCCTTCTAAGTTTGGGGCATGATGCAACCCCATAGTCACACTGCCGTAAAGTTAGCCCTGCCTCAGGAAATCTTGGACTGTCTCCCCATCTCCCATCCCAGGCCCAGTCAGAAACCTCAGAAGGTTTCTTGGCCTTTTGGCTAAGATCAAGCCTCCCAGGTAGCTGGGATTATAGGTGCCTGCCATCACACCCCACTAATTTTTGTATTTTTAGTAGAGATGGGGTTTCACCATGTTGGCCAGACTGGTCGCGAACTCCTGACCTCAAGTGACCCACCTGCCTTGGCTTCCCAAAGTGTTGGGATTACGGGCGTGAGCCACTGCTCCCAGCCTTGAACTAGAACTCTGAGGGCAAGGGCTAGGGCTGTGTTGGTCACCACAGTGTTCCCAGTGTCACTCCGCACAGGTCAGGACAACAGGAAGCACTGATACCTCTCCTTGCTTTTGCGAGGTATGAGGTCCTCCCCATCAGGGAGGACCCAAAGGCAGGAGGCAGGCCCAGGTTCCACCCTGAACAGAAACATGCTTTTGGGGAGCACCTTTTATCTGATTCTCTCACATATGTGCCCATGCAAAGAGCTGCAAAAGTGTGGCATTAGCCTCAGCCTTGCAGGAGATCACAGGTGTCCCCAGATATTCAGGGCCTTTGTCAGATTTAGCCACCCCAAGACACACGGGTTGGATCTGGCAGTACACAGACAGGGGAGAATCCTGGTATTGGGACTACAGTCACTTTAAGAAAATGCTCCAGCAGCCGGAGCTTTGGTCTAAAAACTGCAGGGTCAAAGGCAGATGAGGAATTGACAGTAGAAGTAGTCGTACTCCCTGAGCTCAGGAAATTGATGGACTTAGCTGGGCAGTTGGACAAGCTAATTATTATTATTTGTAGAGATGGGGTATGGCTATGTTGCCTGGGAGGCCACAGCATTTTGGGGGAAATTAAAGTCCCTAAGGAATTGCTGTTTTATGCAGAGGGCTGGGGAGAGTGAAGTGCACCTCAGGGGGTCCACGGAATTGAAAGAGGCTGGTCTTGAACTCCTGGGCTCAAGCAATCCTCCCTGAGCGTGGCCTCTCAAAGCACTGGGATTACAGTCATGAGCCACTGTGCCTGGCTGACAGGTAACTTTTTTTTTTTTTGAGACAGGAGTCTCGCTCTGTCGCCCAGGCTCGGCTCACTGCAAGCTCCGCCTCCCGGGTTCACACCATTCTCCTGCCTCAGCCTCCCCAGTAGCTGGGACTACAGGCGCCCGCCACCACACCCCGCTAATTTTTTTTGTATTTTTAGTAGAGACGAGGTTTCACCGTGTTAGCCAGGATGGTCTCAATCTCCTGACCTCGTGATCCGCCCACCTCGGCCTCCCAAAGTGCTGGGATTACAGGCATGAGCCACCAGTCCCGGTGACAAGCAACATTTTGACTTTAAATCCTAGATACACGTGATGGTGTGTATGTGTTTTTGCAGGGGGGTGGGGTGGTCCAGGCATGCTGTGGGGGAACATGGGGGACCCATGCTAGAGGGACCAGCCTGCCCTCCTCCCATCCTTCCTGCTTCCAAATTTGTAATAAGCTACTACCAAGTGTGTGTCCCCCTTCCAGCCCTGCATTTCCTGTGTCCACATTCCCCCTGACCACCCACGGCCACTGCCTCTCAGCCTCCATCCACTGTCTGCCTGCTACTTGAGCCTGGAAAAGGTCCGTCATTCCCATGCTACACAGAAGTCAGCTCCCCCATCTAAGGGGTGGGGCTGTGGATATCAGAGCCCAGTGTCTCACAACTCTTCTTCTTGTCTCTCTGCAATCTTTCTGGAGAACTGGGTAGCGTACAGTAGGGCACACTTTCTGCTGCATGGGGGGCGGGGGCCTCTGGTAAGGTCATCTCAAATCTCTCTTCAACCACTTCAGGCACCAACTTGGTCCCGATCACCCTTCTGCTTGGACTGTTGCAGTATCCTTCTACCCCCCCAGAGCTTCCTTGAGGTCAGAGACTGCTACTCTCATTAGACCTCAAAACCCTTCAATGGGCCAGGCAGAGTGGCTCATGCCACCTGTAATCCCAACACTTTGAGAGGACGAGGCAGGTAGATCACGAGGTCAGGAGTTCGAGACCAGCCTGGCCAACATGGTGAAGCAGTCTCTACTAAAAATACAAAAATTAGCTGGGCGTGGTGGCGGGGCACCTGTAATCCCCGCTACTCGGGAGGCTGAGGCAGAATCACTTGAACCCAGGTAGCAGAGGTTGCAGTGAGCCGAGATTGTGCCACTGCCCTCCAGCCTAGGCGACAATGAGACTCCGTGTAAAAAAACAACAAACCCCAAAAAACCCTTCAACAGCTTCTCATGCCACTTAAGAGGACAATCCAGACTCCTCCCAGCAGCCTATGGGGTCCTGCGTCATCGGCTCCCTTCCTGCTCTCCAGCCTCAACCCAAGGTCACTCTCTTCCCTTCCCTCCTCTACTTCCCTCAGCACAGGCTGTTCCATTTGCACGGAATACCCTTCCCACTCCTTTCGTGGTTAACTCCAACCTGCACATCCTTCAGGTCTCAGCCAGGCCTCCCCTCCTCCAGGAAGCCTCTTCAATCTCTCTTGCTAGGTCAGGGCCCCTGGTTACAGGGTCGCGCACTTCTGTATGTGTCTCCTGCATGGCGCCCCTTGGTCACCGCAGATGCTTACACTTGCTGGTGTGATTATTTAACATCTATGGTCAGATCTGTAATCCCAGCACTGTGGGAGGCCAAGGAAGGAGAACCACTTGAGGGCAGGAGTTCAAGACCAGTCTGCAAACATAGTGAGACCCCTATCTCTACAAAAATATAAAAATTAGCTGGGTGTGGTGGCACATGCCCATAATCCCAGCTACTTGGGAGGCTGAGGTGGGAGGATCACTTGAGCCTGGGAGGTGGAGGCTGTAGTGAGCCATGATTGCGCCACTGCATTACAGCCTGGGCGACATCGAGACTCTGTCTTTAAAAAAAAAAAAAAACCTCAGAAACCATTTGTCACCACCAAATGCTGAGCCCTGCGAAGGCAGCGCCTGTGCTGTATTTGTTCAGCAATGAATCCCCAGCACACCGCACACAGCAAGGATTGCTCACATTTAAAAATGAGGGTTTAGGGCCGGGCGCGGTGGCTCACACCTGTAATCCCAGCACTTTGGGAGGCTGAGGCGGGTGGATCACGAGGTTAAGAGATCAAGACCATTCTGGCCAACACGGAGAAATAAAAAAATTAGTCGGGTGTGGTGACAGGCGCCTGTAATCCCAGCTACTCAAGAGGCTGAGGCAGAAGAATCGCTTGAACCCAGGAGACGGGGGTTGCAGTGAGCCGAGATCGCGCCATTGCACTCCACTCCGGGTGCGACAGGAGCGAGACTTCGTCTCAAAAAAAAAAAAAAAAAGAGGATTTAGGAACAGTGCCCTCTGGCTCCCCCTCATGGGAGCAACTGGTAATTGTAGACAGCCCTAGGCCCCCACGACTATCCTCCCTCCCTAAGCTCCTTTTCTTTCTTTCTTTTCATTTTATTTTATTTTATTTTTTTGAGACGCAGTCTCGCTCTGTCGCCCAGGCTGGAGTGCAGTGGCTGGATCTCAGCTCACTGCAAGCTCCACCTCCCGAGTTTACGCCATTCTCCTGCCTCAGCCTTGGGAGTAGCTGGGACTGCAGGTGCCCACCACCTCGCCCAGCTAGTTTTTTTGTATTTTTTAGTAGAGACAGGGTTTCACCGTGTTAGACAGGATGGTCTTGATCTCCTGACCTCGTGATCCGCCCGTCTCGGCCTCCCAAAGTGCTGGGATTACAGGCTTGAGCCACCGCGCCCGGCCTCCTTTTCTATTTTTTTGGAGACAGGGTGTCGCTCTATGGCCCAGGCTAGAGTGCAGTGGCGCAATCCTAGCTCACTGCAGCCTCGAACTCCTGGGCTCAAGTGATCCTCCTGCCTTAGCCTCCCGAGTAGCTGGGACCACAGGCTCGAGCCACCATGTCCCCGCTCCTAGACCCCTTTCCCCAAGACTCATGCCCTCACTCTTCTTGATGACCTCACCTTACTTCAGCTGTCCAAGGCTAACGAACAAGAAGAAGGACCTCATGATGCTGCTGGGGCCTTGGGGAGTGAGGGGTGGTCAGACCAGGTACCCCAGGACTCAGGCTGGCCCCATGACTCATGGCATAGTATGTTCAAGGCCTAGATCCCCCAGAAAAGCTGTGGCAGAATCTAGGATGTGTGATCGCGTGAGGTCACGGTCATGTACCTCAAGTCATGAGTAGGGCCAGTTCATCTTGGGTTCTCTTTACCATGCCCTCACGCCAGTGTCCCTCCAGGTGACAGACCCCAGGTTTCCTCCACACTCCTGCCTCTGGGGACATCACTAGTGAAGCCCTGAGTTCAGGGGATGCTATTCCTCTTACTGCCAACCCCATTCCTGGATCTCCAAGGATGCTCAACATCTCCTAGGCCAGGGTTTGGTACTACAAACCTCCAGGCTTGGTGTGCCATGGGGCCTAGGGCAGCGCAAGACAGAGTAAGGACCCGCCCTGCAGAGACACCAGGCTGAAAGTTCCAGATCAACCCAGACTCCAGGCCCACAGGTTGACAGGGGCTGCACCCTCTAGCTACACTTTCTTACCCCCTCCTCTCAAATCACCTGAATCTGCCGTCTGCCCCAACTGACCCCCTAACACTGCTCTCCGGGGGGTCACCACAGCCTTTATTTATATCATTGCACACAAGAGTCTCTTGGGTCTGAATTGCTTGGTCTTCTTCCCCCTGCCCCTCTCCCTGCTGTTCTTGTTTAGTCTTTGTTAGGTTTTTCTTTGCATCACCCTTAAATATGGAAAGTCCCTAGCCAGGGGCAGTGGCTCACACCTGTAATCCCAGCAATCCAGGAGGCTGAGGAGGGAGGATCACTTGAGGCCAGTTTGGGATCAGCCTGGGCAATAGAGCGAGACCCCATCTCTTTAAAAAAAAAAAAGTCCCATAGTGGGGACTTGGAACCACCCCCCACAAGAGGCTGTCTTAACCCCAGCAGTGTCAGTTCCCATCTCTGCTGACAAAGCCCTCATTTCTGTTCCCAGCTTCAGCCTCAGACCAGGGTTCTTGCAGCCTCCTGAATGCCACACCCTGGACATCCTCAGGGCCCCTACATCTACCAAGTTCCCCACCAGGCATATCATCTTTCCCAAACCTGCTCCTCCTCCCTGGTCCTATATCAGGGCAGTCCCCACCGTCTCCCTGCCCCACCCCACGGCCCCACAGCTCCATAACCCACTGCCTTAGCTTCCCACAGCTTCCCGAGTGTCTCTATCAACCCACTCCCTTTTCTTGTCCCCCAGCTCAGCTGATCCAACATTGTCCTCACGCACCCAGGTCCCTGCCCCAGCCTCCCCTGGAGCTCCCAGCTTCAGTCTTCCCCTTGGGTCCACCCTCCTCAGAGCACTAGAAGGATCTTCCTAAAGCCCCAATCTGACCCCATCCCTCCCTTGCATACAACCCTCCATGGCTCCCCAGTACCATCAGGCCACAGTCTGAGCTCCTCAGCCTGGAGGTCCTAGACCCTGCTCAACCCTCCTGCCTCACCTCTACCATAGCACCCCCAGTGCCCAGGGCACACCACCACCTTGCTTGTGCTGTGCCCTCTGCCTGAAAGAGCTTTCCTTCTGCTCTTTGCCCAGTTATCTCCTTTAAATGTCATTCTCAGATCACATGTGTCCTCCTCCAGGAAGCCCTCCCTGACCACACCTGGGGCTGAGCAGGGTACCTCTTCTGGACTGTCACAATCCCCCAGGCTTCCCTCATCCCCACATCCCTGGTCACTCTGGGCTATCACTGTCTAGGGATGTGTCTGTCTCCCATTTGACTTTAGGCCCCTGTGGGCAGGGCTCAGGGCTGTCTGGATCACCACAGCATCCCCCAACCCAGGGCATGCCCAGAGCGAACACACAGGGAACATCTATTATCTGAATGGATCGCCATCCTCAGCCTCCTCCAGCGTCCTCAGACTGAACTGGGCAGGGTGGGGTGGGGGATGTCTCTCCCCAAAGGAGGCATTCCCCAGCTCCAGACCCCTGCTCCGTCCCCCAACCCCCATAGACAGAGACGAGGGCAAGGGTCTAGGCCCAAGCTTAGAAAAATAGGACTTTCTTGTTGTGACCTGTGTCCCCGACACCCTCCCCATCAGAGTTTTAAAAACCATGAGCAATTTGGTGAGTCTGAGGCCAGGTCCCACAGGATGTCCGGGTCCTGCTGTCCGTGGGGCCAGAGAAGCCTCAGAGGGGGGGCGCCTGGCTAGGGTCCCACAGGTTCGTGGCCGGGCCCCCAGGGCTCGCAGTCCAGCTGGACCACGGTGTGGGCCCTGAGCGCCGCCGGCTCAGGGGCAGGCGGGGCGGGCGTGGGCGTGGGGCCCAGGGCGCCATTGGTCTGGGAGCAAACGCTGCTGACAGGCGCGGGAGTCTTGGCCTTGCCGGGGGGCTGGCCGCCGTGCACCTTGTAGCGCATCAGCAGCACGAAGATGAAGACCAGTACCGAGGCCACGATCACGCCGCCCAGCGCGATGATCATCGTGCCGCCCAGGAAGGGAGCGTGCGGCGCCCCGCATGGCCGCAGCGCGGGTTCGGTGGAGAAGCGGGCGCAGCCCACAGGCCGTGTGGCTGTGAGCCCCGTGGCGCTGTCCTCGTACACGGCGAGCACGCACAGGTCGTAGGCCCGGCCCGACGCCAGGTCCGTCAGCAGGAACGAGCGGCTGTCCGCCGGGATCATCCTGCAGGGCAGGCAAGTGGGGGTCAGGTCTCAGGCTGCCCAGCCCCCATCCTGTGCTTCCCTCACCAAACTCCCCGCGGGGCTAGGCTTCCCACCAGTCTACTGCCTCATTTCATTCTACCCAATGAGCTCCCTCTCACCACCACCCCATTTCCCTTTGGTCTGACATCCGATTCAGCCACCTGACTGATATCCCTCCAGTGCTGGCCAATTTCACTCTAGCCCATCCTCTCACATATCCTCATGGGCTGCTGCCCAATTTCACTCTAGTCCCACCACCCAATTTCTTTAACAGCTCACCACATGAGTTCTTCCAATCCATCCTGTTTCTTTTTTTCTGTTTTCTTAGAAACAGGGTCTTGCTCTGTTGTCCAAGCTGGAGTGCAGTGGCATGATCATGGCTCACTGCAGCCTCTAACTCCTGGACTCAAGTCATCCTCCCGCCTCAGCCTCCTGAGTAGCTGGAACTACAGGCATGCACTACCATGCTCAGCTAATTTAAAAAATGTTTTTTGTAGAGATGGGCTCTTGCTATATTGCCCAGGCTGGTCTCAAACTCCTGGCCTCAAATTCCTGGCTTCAAGGCAGTCCAGCCTCCTGCCTTGGCCTCCTTAAGTATTGGGATTACAGGCGTGAGCCACCACACCTTGCCAGTTTCATTTTATACCCAACTGCCCAATTTTCCTTTTGCACTGCCCATGCAATTTCCCTCCAGTCTGCAGCCCAGCTCTGCTCCAGCTTCCCTGCCCAATTTTGCCCCAATCCTCTGCCTGATTTCACTCTGGCCCCACTGCCAGTCATCTCTCCAGTTCACCACCCAGTTTTGCTTTAACCCTGTCCAATTTTCCTCTAATTTAATCCTTTTGTCTTCTAGCCACCCCCCATCCAATTTCCCTCACATTGTACCTCCCAGTCTCCTCCAGACCCTTGCCAATTTCCCTCTGGTTCCCCTATTTCCTGCAGCCTATGCCAAATTTCCCTTTTCCAGCTGCCTGATTTTCCTCTAGTGTACAGCTAGGATTCTCTCCAATCGAACCACCTGATCTCCCTGTACCCCTACTGACCGATTTCCTTGTAACCTGCCAATAAATGTCCCCCTAGCCCTATTGCCTTATTATTATGACTGTATCAATAGCCTATTTTCCAATGAGTCCTGTCGTCTGATTCCCTTTTCATTAAACTAATGTGCCTCCATCACTGCTGCTTTCTTTTTCTCCCTGTTGCCTTATTTCTTCCCAGTTCTGTCACCTGCTTCTCTTTTATCTCTGTTGGCAGGTTTCTATTTATCTTTTTCTTTGTTGTTTCCATTTAATCCTTACCACCCAATTTCACTATAGTTTCTTTTGTAGCTGGGCACGCTGTTGGAGAGTTGACTTGTCTTGTCACCTGTTTTATTCCTAGGCTATTCTAATGAGAGAGGTACAGGGAACTCCGTGGTTGCCTGGGGCAGGGTGACTGTCTAGGAGAGCATTCATTCCATTCCCCACCTGGCAAGGTGGCCAGGACTTGTGTGACTTTTTCTTTTTTTGAGATGGAGTCTCACTCTGTCACCCAGCCTGGAGTGCAGTGGTGCAGCCTCGGCTCACTGCAACTCTGCCTCCCAGGTTCAAGCGATTCTCCTGCCTCAGCCTCCTGAGTAGCTGGGACTACAGGCGCATGCCACCACGCTCAGCTAATTTAGTAGAGATGGGGTTTCACTGTGTTAGCCAGGATGGTCTCGAACTCCTGACCCGGTGATCCACCCGCCTCGGCCTCCCAAAGTGCTGGGATTATAGGCGTGAGTCACCGCGCCCGGCCGACCTGTGTGATTTTCAGGGGCAGGGCTTTCATGGAATCGTCCATGTCTGAGAAACGGAGTAGAATGAGCTCAGTGGGTTGCCAGGACTGAAATGGAAATCATGTGGCCTTTTCTTGAGGTGTTGGCCCCAAGGGAGGGAAAGGACATCCAGGTACTAGGTCCCCAAGTACCTGGGTCCCCAAGGCACAGACCTCAGCCCTGGGGAGGTCCAGTCTTTACAGCCAGGCCTTGGGACTGCACCCTTGGCCCAGCCTGGTTGTGAGGACAGGGACTCACCCACAGCCGCAGTCCATCCATGCAAGGTTGAACTTTGGTAAGAGGTGTCAATAGCACCTGGGTCCACAGCCACCACTGCTGACCACATGTGGTCACCGCAGATGTGCTGAGTGCTCTCCAGCTTGGAGGGACAAGTTGGACTGAGCCACCTCTTGGAGTATGTAAACCCCAGGTTCTGTGTTTGCAACAAGAGAAGAGAGAAGAAAATCCCCCCCAAGTGTGGCAAATTGGGTATTTCTGTTTACCTGGCAAAAGGAACTTGAACTAGGTTTGATTTGATTTAGAAAATAAAAAATCTATGCCGGGTGCGGTGGTTCACACCTGTAATCCCAGCACTTTGGGAGGTTGAGGCAGGGATCATCTGAGATCAGGACTTCAAGACCAGCCTGGCCAACATGGTGAAACCCTATCTCTACTAAAAATAAAATGTGAACATTAGCTGGGTGTCGTGGTGCATGCCTGTAATCCCAGCTACTAGGGAGGCTGAGGCACGAGAATCGCTTGAACCCGGGAAGCGGAGGTTGTAGTGAGAGACTGCACCACTGCACTCCAGCCTGGGTGACAAACTGAGACCCTGTCTCAAAAAAAAAATCTGGGCCAGGCGCGGTGGCTCACACCTGTAATCCCAGCACTTTGGGAGGCCGAGGTGGGCAGATCACAAGGTCAGGAGATCGAGACCATCCTGGCTAACATGGTGAAACCCCGTCTCTACTAAAAATACAAAAAAATTAGCTGGGCATGGTGGCGGGCATCTGTAGTCCCAGCTACTTGGGAGGCTGAGGCAGGAGAATGGCGTGAACCCAGGAGGCGGAGCTCGCAGTGAGCCGAGATCACGCCACTGCACTCCAGCCTGGGCGACCAAACAAGACTCCGTCTCAAAAAAAAAAAAGAAAAGAAAAAATCTGGATGTCACTATATTAGAACTCAAAACATGGAATAGTTCACACCACACACACCCGAAGCCCAGTCTCTATCGAACCTCCTCCCTGCAATTTTCATTCTAACCTCTGGTCTGATTTCTTTTTCTAACAGAGCTGCTTATTTCATTTTTTCTGGGCTCCCTGTGCTTTCCTGTTTGATCTCCTTTTCTTCCTGCAGCCCAGCTAGTATCTAGTCCTGTCATCTGGAAAACCTGGTGTTTCTCTCTTTATCTTTACAACTGAAATTTATTTTTATCCCCTTATCTCCCCCACCCACCCTTGCCCATTAACATTTTATTCTTCTGCCCTGATTACTTTCTCCTCCTGCTGCCTGGTTTCCTTTTTATGTTTGCTACTACTATTTATTCTTGCTGCCTAATTTCTTTTTACCCATGCAGCCTGATTTCTTTTATCCTTATTGCTTGATCTTTTTTAGCCCTGTAGCCTGATTTATTTTAACATTTGCTGTCTCATTTACTTCGTCCTTCTTGTCTGACTTCTTTTTATCACTGCTGTCAGATTTCATTGACCCTTTCTGCCAGATTCTTGTTATCCTTGCCTGATTTCTTTTACTTTTGCTGCCTGATTTCTTTTACTTTTGCTGCCTGATTTCTTTTGGAACCTTCCAACACCATTTATCAGTTGTGCTTCAGTGTAGGGTTTTAGTAGGTGTACCCTCAACCCTCCCCCTTGCCTCACTCCCCCACCCAAGCTACCCCAGGGCCTGGATCCTGCACCTGTAGACGAGGATGTCATCAGCTGAGCTGTTGTACTGGATCTGGTACATGCGGATGCCCGGGATAGGCCGCTGATCCGGCCACTGGACGAGAGCAGCTGTGGCCCCGTGCTCAGTCACCTGGACGCCACGGTCGGTAGAGGGCCCAGTGTCGGCCGCCTTGGCAGAGGCAGAGGCAGCGGAGGGTGGGGTGAGAGCATCAGGATCCCCGTCCCGCGGGGGGTCACAGCTGGTGCTGTTGGCTAGCTGAGGAGGCGGTGGGGGGCCCACAGTCAGCTCCACAGCAGCTGTGGCCTCACCAGCTGCATTGGCCGCAATGCAAGTGAAGATGCCACCATCACCCGGCTCGGTGACCAGCAGCTCCAGCGTCCCATTGGGGAAGGCGCGGGCACGGCTCGAGTTGCCCAGCAGCCGGCCCTGGGGTGACACCCAACGCACACGGGGCTCTGGGTCCCCCACTGCCCGGCAGCGCAGGGCAGCTGGCCGACCTGCGGGCACTGCCAGGGGTGGCGAGCGGTGAGTCACCACGGGTGGCTCGCAGACAAACTCCTCCTCGCCCACCGCCCAGAAGTAGCGGCCGCCCAGAGCGGGTGGGGATGCACAGGCCTCGAGGTCATCCTCCCGCGCCAGGCGACGCAGCCACACCAGCTCGCAGTTGCAGTGCAGTGGGTTCCCGCCAAAGGCCAGCACCAGGGCAGAGGCGGGTGAGCCCCGGGGCCTGGCAAGCAGGGGCAGGCGGGAGAAGAGCGGGTCAGGTGGGATTGTGGTCAGGCGGTTGGAGGTCATGTCCAGCCGGGCCAGCTTGTGCAGGCGGGAAAAGGCGCCGGCGGGCACGGAAGCCAGCAGGTTGTGGTCAAGGCCCAATGTGTTGACATTGCCCAGGCGGCCCAGGGCCTCCCAGGGCAGCTGTTCGAGGTTGTTGTAGGAGAGATCAAGGTCCTCCAGCGTCTCGGCACAGTCATCCAGGGCACTGGCTGCCAGCGCTGCCAGCTGGTTGTTGCTGAGGATGAGGTGGCGCAAGTTGACCAGGCCACGCAGCTGGCCCTCGCCCAGTGAGGTCAGCCGGTTGCCATCCAGGTGCAGCGCACGCAGGGCCCGTAGGTCGGCGAAGGCGCCAGCGGCCACGTGGCGGATGGTATTCCGAGACAGGCTCAGATGCAGCAGGCCCGTCATGTTGGCCAGGTCGCGGCGGCGCACGGAGGCAATGAAGTTGTCTGCCAGCCGCAGTTCGGCTGCCCGACGGTCCAGCGAGGGTGGCACGAACAGGAGGCCTGCCCCTGGGCACAGCACGCTTAGGGGCAGCGATTGTGTCTGGCAGCGGCAGCGGCGGGGACACAGGCTCGGTGTGGCTGACTGGGGTGGAGATGAGGCGGGGGCCAGCGGCAGCAGGCACAGGAGCAATGGGAGGATGGCCATCGCGGGCAGGAGTGTCCTGTGGGGAAGAGGGGAGGCGTGAGGGCAGAAGAGGGGTTCTACAGCGGATGGGGGCTGAGACCAGGAGAGAAGGTCACAGTGGGCTGAGGGCAGAAGGGCTGGTCAAAGACCGTCAGATGTGACCAAAAGCCAGAGGAAGGCCAGGCGCAGTAGCTCACACCTGTAATCCCAGCATTTGGGGAGGTTGAGGCAGGAGGATGGCTTGAGGCCAGGAGTTCAAGACCAGCCTGGGCAACAAAGTGAGACCGTGTATCTATTATACAAAAGTTCTCAAAAATTAGCTGGGGTTGGCTGGGCGCGGTGGCTCACGCCTGTAATCCCAGCACTTTGGGAGGCCGAAGTGGGCGGATCACGAGGTCAGGAGATCGAGACCATCCTGGCTAACACGGTGAAACCCCGTCTGTACTAAAAATACAAAAAAGTAGCCGGGCATGGTGGCAGGCACTTGTAGTTCCAGCTACTTGGGAGGCTGAGGCAGGAGAATGATGTGAACCTGGGAGGCGGAGCTTGCAGTGAGCTGAGATTGCGCCACTGCACTCCAGCCTGGGCGACAGAATGAGACTCTGTCTCAAAAAAAAAAAAAAATTAGCTGGGCATAGTGGCGCCCACCTGTAGCCCTAGCTATGTGGGACGCTGAGGTGGGAGGATCAGTTTAAGCCCAAGAGTTTGAGGTTGCAGCGAGCTATGACTGTGCCACCACACTCCAGCCTGGGCAACAGAGCGAGACTCTGTCTCTCCAAAAGAAAAAAGAAAAAAATGGTCAGAGAAATGACAGCTGGTTTGGGTGAGTGGTAGGAAAACCAGAGGGCTTTAGACATGGTCAGAGATGGTCAAAGCTGGCCATGGGGAGACGGAGCAGCCAGGGTGGCAGGAATGATTAGAAGTGGTCAGATATGACCAGAGAAGAGAAGGGGTTAGAGATGGTCAGGAAGATGAGTGGTGGACAAAGAGAAGGGAGGGCATGGGTTGGGCTCAGATCTGGGGGAGATGACCATGTCAGAGACACGTGGTCAGAAACGGCCCAAAGCCAGCAAGGCGGTCAGAGAGGAGGAAAAGGACAGACATGGCAGAGTCAGTGGGAGTCCAGGACAGCTGCTCAGGAGGATGGTGCAGGAAGAGGTCATCGGAGAGAGGAAAGGCAGCAGAGATGTTTGAGATGATCAGAGGGAATCGGCTAGTGAGAGAGAGAGGAGAGGTGGCCAGAGATGGTCAGAGGGCATCAGTGAATGAGAAAGAGAGGAGAGGCGGCCAGAGATGGTCAGAAAGCATCAGCGCTGAGAGTGAGAGAGAGGAGAGGTGGCCAGAGACGATCAGAGGGTATCAGCGAGCGAGAGAGAGGAGAGGTGGCCAGAGATGGTAAGAGGGTTGCAGACTGGGAGTTAGGGTCAGGGGTGGGAAGAGGGCAAGAGCAGTGGGAGAGATGGCTAGAGAAAGGGAAAGGTGGCCAGAGGAAGCTGGAGAGGAGAGATGGACAGAGGCGGCTGGAGAGAAGAGTGGTGGACAGCAATGTCAAAGATGGATGGGGACGGTCACAGACCCAGGCTTAGATTCAGGGGTGGAGAAAGAGCAAGACAGCTGGTGAATGATGATTAGAGAGGCACAGTGGACACAGATGTCAGCAATGGTCACTAAGAAGCAGCAGGCAGAGGCGACTGGAGAGAGGACCTGTGGACAGAGGTGTCACAAAGATGATCAGAGAGAGAAAAGGAGAACAGAGATGGCCATTGAGAGGACAGGTGGAGAAAGGAGATCAGAGAGAGGAGTGGTGGACAAGAGAGGTGGTGGAGATGGTAGGACAGACAGCGAGAGGCTGTAAAGGTTGCAGGGGTCAGAGACCTGGAGGTACCATGAACTAGGGCAGGGGAGGTCAGAGAGGGGCAGGGCTGGCCAGTGTCCAGAGAGTGTTTGGAGCAGAGCAGGAGCTGAAGGCAGACCCACAGGGAAATGTCTTTTTTCTGGAGAAACCCCAAGAGTGCCAAAGGGTGCCTGGTACTGTAACCCGCAGCCACAACGCTCCTCCCAGCCCCTCCCCACCTGGAGGTTTCAGCAGCCTTACCTGAGCTAGAAGCTGCCCCAGGGAGCAGAGTTCTAGCTCCAGGGGAGTCAGAGGTCAGGACTCTGGAGGGAGCATCTGGTCATGCCTTTCCTGTCCCCAAGGCTTCTGTAGAGGGACTGTCTCCTGACTAGGCTCAAATCTGTGGCAACGGAGTCTCCAGACTTTAATACTCAGGGTCCCAGACCCCAAAATATCGGGCCTCTGGGGTCCAGTTTTAGGGGTCCAGTTTGGGTTGTTCAGGGTCAGGGTCTCTCAGGTCCAGTCTTGGGATGCTAAGCAGCCAAACGGTGAGGTTTAGAGTCTGAGATCCGATCCTGGGGTGGTGCATTCAGATATTGGGGTGCTGAGTCAAGATTAGGAGGTCTCAAGTCCCAGATTTCAGCATTCAGGTCTGCAGCAAGGACTTCAGGCCCAAACTCGGGTTCAGGCCCCTTGGAATCCCACAGTCCAGATCTTGGAATTTGAGGCCTGAATCCCAGGGTTCAGGTCCCCAAGAGTGGGTTCCAGGGTACAGTACTGGAAATCCAGCCCCAGATTTCAAGGTCCCAGGCGCAGAGTTCAGAGTTCAGCTCCAGGCTTGAGGTTTCATATGTCAAATATTGGGGTTCTGCGCCAAATATTGGGGTCTGTGTTCCAAATTGTGGAGTTCCGGCTCCAAATGTTGAGGTCCCAGTGACCGATGTTGAGATTCCAGCTCTATATATTGGGGTTCAGGCTCCAGATCTTGGGGTTCCACGGCCGGATCTGGGGGTGCTGGTCCCAGATCAGGGTTCCAGGCTCGGGTTTCTGGAACTCCCGGTTCAATCTCGGGGTGCAGGACCCCGAGGTGGAGGTTAGGGCGCGGGGTCCGGGGCGGCAGCGTCCCGGCTGGCTTCCTGGGCTGCGGCGGAGGCTGACTCGGAGGGAGGGGACCGCCTGCGGTGGGGAGGGGGTCGACCGGGCAGCCCCAGGGCCGGGTGGGGCGAGGCCTGGGAGCGGAGGGACGGACAGACAGACTGGGACACGCGGGATGGAGGCACCGCAGCGCAGGCAGGGGCGCAGGGGGGAGGGGCCGCGTTCAGAGACCCCTCCCCCGCCAGGGCCGGGGCGGGGGCCGGACGGGGGCCGGGCTGGAGGGCCGGGTCCGGGCGCTCCCGCGGCCTCCTCGCCGGGAACCCAGGGCCGCGCGCGCACCCGCGCTTAAAGGCGCAGGCTCCGCGCGCACCCGCGCTTAAAGGCGTAGGCACCCGCCTCTTCTCTCAAAGACGCACCCCGGCCCCACCTCCCATGGAGTCGCCCTGGCGCTGCTGGGAACGAGAATCCCTGGATATGGAGAGACTGTGAGACAGAGAGACAGAGAAGAACAGAGATACAGAGAGGCAGACAAAAAGATGGGCAGGCTTAGATTGATGGACAGAGAGGAGTAACTGGAAAGAGGCAGAGGGAGAGATTGAAACACACATATTCGAGACATGGAAATGCACAGAGACAGCGAGACACAGAGAGAGATGGAGTGACAAGAGATAAGGACAAGTCAGAGAAAGAAACAGATAGAGACGTGCGTGCGCGCGCACACACAGACACACACACACACTCACGCTCTAAGACGCAGCACCTGGGCTGTAAGAATGGTGTGTGTATGTGCATTCAGTAACCATTCATAGCCTTGAGTGTAGCGCTTCATTCCAGAGCCACTGGCCCCCCAGACCTGTTTCTTTCTGCCCCCCTATCTCAGCACCACCTCCCTGGAATGTCCTTTCCACGGGTGGAGTTTCCTTACCTGCCCATGCCCAGCAACAGGCTTGATCTTTCAGGCCAGAGGGGCTCCTTCCCAAGGCTCCTTTCTCTGGCTGCAAGAGGGAAAACTTGTGCGATCTGGGATTAGAGAAAGACTTCAAGACACACTGACAGCCGGGCGCGGTGGCTCACGCCTGTAATCCTGGCTCTTTGGGAGGCCGAGGTGGGCGGATCACTTGAGGTCAGGCGTTGGAGACCAGCCTGGCCAACATGGAGAAACCCTGTCTCTACTAAAAATACAAAAATTAGCCTGATGTGGTGGCGGCACCTGTAATCCCAGCTACTTGGGAGGCTGAGGCAGGAGAATCGCTCCAACCCGGGAGGTGGAGATTATAGTGATCCAAGATCACGCCACTGCACTCCAGCCTGGGGGACAGAGCGAGGCTCTGTCTCTAAATAAATAAATAAAATAAAAATAAAAATAATAATTACCTGGGCGTGGTGTCACATGCCTGTAATCTCAGCTACTCAGGAGCCTGAGGCAAGAGAATTGCTGGAACCTGAGAGGCGCAGGTTGCAGTGAGCCGGGATCACACCGCTGCACTCCAGCATGGGCAACAGAGTGAGACTCTGTCTCAAAAAGAAAAGAAAAGAAAGACACATTGACCAAATATGCTCGAGATGGGGGAGAAGATAGGAAATGGGGTAGAGACGGGGGCTGGCCAGATTGACCCTATAATGTGTCTACTGTCTTCCTCTCCCCTTCCCACTCAGGTTCACCGCCCCACAGAAGACCCTGGATGGAACTGACTCTGCAGGAATGGGGTCTGCCTGTCCTGATGCTTGGGAGAGAACGGGGGAGGGAAGGCTGGGTTCGGATCACAGGCTCTCCTGGCAGATGTGTCACAGAAAGCTGGCTGTGAGTGACCATCTACAAGCCTGGCCTGGGAACTTGGTTATAGCAACATGGGGGACATGATATTTTAGGAACCTGATCCAAAGGGGACATGACCTTGGCCTGGGTGGTCTGAAGGGGACGTGGCCTTACTCTGGGGAACCTGAGTGGTCCTGGAAGCCACCCCAGGATCTCCCATCTGAATGGAGGAGTAAAGTGACCTTGGGAGAAGTTTATGGGTCCTTCTACCCTGGCATCCCCAGCTCTGCTGAAGGTTTCAGAATAGGCTCTTGACTCCTTTCACTTATATATTGAAAAATTGGAGCTAAAATTAACTCAGCCCCAGGGCCCGCCTTTCCAGATCATTAGCAAAGTTCATCAGTGTTCCTGGCCAAGCACAGCGGCTACTGGTCACTCAGACACTCAGAAAAAGGATGCAGAAGCTTCAGGGCTGCTACAGAGGTGGCGGAGACAGAGGGAAAGACATAGAGTTAAATCCAAGAGCAGGACTGGGATTAGAATTCAGTGGGATTAGAATTCAGGCACGGTGGCTCACGCCTGTAATCCCAGCACTTTGGGAGGCCGAGGTGGGCAGATCACCCAAGGTCAGGAGTTCAAGACCAGCCTGGCTAACATGGTGAACCCTTGTTTCTACTAAAAATACAAAAATACAAAAAAAAAAAAAAAAAAAAAATTAGCCAGGCGTGATGGCAGGTGCCTGTAATCCCAGCTACTTGGGAGGCTGAGGCAGGAGAATCACTTGAACCTGGGAGGCTGAGGTTTCAGTGAGCCGAGATTGTGCCATTGCACTCCAGCTTGGGCAACAAGAGTGAAACTCCATCTCAAAAAAAAAAAAAAAAGAATTCAGTAGAACTGATTGATTTGAGGGGTGATCCTGGGAAACAGGGGCAAGGGAGAGGGAAGAGGGAAGCAGAGGAGACAGACAGCTAACAGAGGACACACTGATGAGGAATGAGTCACTTTCCTGGGCAACTGGGGCTCAGTTGTGCTGGTGAACTTGAAGGAATCTTTTAGAACACATTAGAATTGTTCCCCTACTCTCCCAGCAAGTTCAGAGAGACGGAGGCATTTATCCTTCAATTCTTAACCCCCTTGGGGGATGGTTATCCCTGTGGGAGGAGGCAGTGGTACTGAGAGCCATCTGGGGGTTTTTTGTTTGTTTTTTGAGATAGGGTCTGGCTCTGTAGCCCAGGCTGGAATGCAGTGGTGTGATCACAGCTCACTGCAACTCAAGCAATCCTCCTGCCTCAGCCTCCTGAGTCTCCAGGACCACAGAAGGGTGTGCCACCATGCCCAGCCAATATTTTGATTTTCTGTAGAGATGAGGCTCCCTATGTTGCCAAGGCTGGTCTTGAACTCCTGGGTTCAAGTGATCCTCCCCACTTGGCCTCCCAAAGTGCTGGAATTCCAGGCGTGAGCCCCCACACCCACATGAGAACCATCTGAAATCTGAGGTAGAAAAGCAGAGAGGGGCCAAGCGTAGTGGCTCACATCTGTAATCCCAGCACTTTGGGAGGCCGAGGCAGGTGGATCACTTGACATCAGGAGTTCAAGACCAGCCTGGCCAACATGGTGAAACCCTGTCTCTCCTAAAAAATTACAAAAATTAGCTGGGCCTGGTGGCGGGCACCTGTAATCCCAGCTACTCGGGAGGCTGAGGCAGGAGAATCACTTGAACCTGGGAGACAGAGGTTACAGTGAGCTGAGACTGAACCACTGCACTCCAGCCTGGGTGACAGAGTGAGACTCTGTCAAAAAAAAAAAAGAAAGAAAAGCAGAGAGGGATGCCTTGCCTTGCAGGAGCTAGGCCAGGTGTCCTTGCAGTGCAGCCCACCAGGATCACCTGGGGGCACCATAGATCTCCAGGTCCCAACCTCAGAGTTTCTGGTTCAGTGGGTCTGAGGTGGGACCCAAGCATTTGCATTTTTAACAAGTGATGCCAATGTGACATTTCAAAGACCACACTGTTTTTTTTTTGAGACAGGTCTTGCTTTGTCACCCAGGCTGGAGTATATTGGTGCAATCATAACTGACTGCAACCTCAAATTCCTGGACTCAAGCAATCCTCCCATCTCAGGCTCCAGAGTAACTGGGACTACAGGCATGCGTCACCACATCCAGCTAATTTTTTTTTTTTTTTTTTTTGAGACAGAGTCTTGCTCTGTCGCCCAGGCTGGAGTGCAGTGGCACAATCCCGGCTCACTGCAAGCTCCGCCTCCCGGGTTCACGCCATTCTCCTGCCTCAGCCTCCCGAGTAGCTGGGACTACAGGCGCCCGCCACTGTGCCCGGCTAATTTTTTCTATTTTTAGTAGAGACGGGGTTTCACCACGGTCTCGATCTCCTGACCTTGTGATCCGCCCACCTCGGCCTCCCAAAGTGCTGGGATTACAGGCGTGAGCCACCGCGCCCGGCCCATCCAGCTAATTTTTAAAATTTCTTATATGGGTCTCAATATACTGCCCAGGCTGGTTTGAACTCTTTGCCTCAGGCAGTCCTCCCTCCCCGGCCTCCCAAAGTGTTGTGATTACAGGCGTGAGCTACTATACCTAGTCAGGGACCACATTTTGAGAACAGCTGGGCTAAACCAGGGCTATCTGCACTGCACATGGGACTGTCTACCACAACAGCTATGCTAAAACCTGGTGGGTTGAAGGGATATAGCACCCCACATGTGTACCGAAGAGACAAACGTATTTAGAGACAAAAAGAGGAATTCAGTCTACAAGGGACTTAAACAATGCAACAAGCAAAAAACAAATAACCCTAGTTTATTATTATTAGTTATCTATTTATTTATTTTTTGAGACGGAGTTTCACTCTGTTGCCCAGGCTGGAGTGCAGTGGCGTGATCTTGGCTTACTGGACGCTCCGCCTCCCGGGTTCATGCCATTCTCCGGCCTCAGCCTCCCAAGTACCTGGAACTACAGGCCCCCACCACCATGCCTGGCTAATTTTTTTTTTTTTTTTGGATTTTTATTAGAGACGGGGTTTTACCGTGTTAGCCAGGATGGTCTCGATCTCCTGACCTCGTGATCCGCCTGCCTCGGCCTCCCAAAGTGCTGGGATTACAGGCGTAAGCACCTGCACCCGGCCTATTTATTTACTCTTTTGAGACAGAGTCTTACTTTGTTGCCCAGGCTGGAGTGCAGTGGCATAATCTCGGCTCACTCCAACCTCTGCCTCCTGGGTTCAAGCGATTCTCCTGCCTCAGCCTCCTGAGTAGCTGGGATAACAGGCGCCCACCACCAGGCCCCACTAATTTTTGTATTTTTAGTAGAGCTGGGGTTTCACCATGTTGGCCAGGCTGGTCTCGAACTCCTGACCTCAGATGATCCACCCACCTCAACCTCCCAAAGTGCTGGGATTACAGGCGTGAGCCACTGTGCCTGGCCATTTTAAAAAAATTTTTTAGTACAGATGGGGTTTCACTGTGTTGGCCAGACTGGTCTCAAACTCCTGATCTCAGTTGATCCGCCCACCTCAGCCTGGGATTACAGTGCTAGGATTACAGGCGTGAACCACTGCGCCTGGCCTTTTTTTTTTTTTTTTTTCTTTAAAAGAAAGGGTCTTGCTTTGTCACTGAGGCTGCCATGCAGTGGCACGATCATAGCTCCCTGCAGCCTCGAACTCCTGGGCTCAAGGGATCCTCCCACCTCAGCCTCTCAAGTAGCTGGGACCACAGGAGCATGCCACCATTCCAGGCTAATTGTCTTATTTTTCATGGAGACAGGAGTCTCCCTATGTTGCCCAGGTTGGTCTCAAACTTCTGGACCCAAGCAATCTCCCCACCTCAGCCTCCCAAAGTGTTGGGATTACAGGCGTGAGCCACTGCACCCAGCTGGGACTACATTTGAGGAGAAGGTCACCTGGACATAAAGGAACAGGCCTATTTAGGCAAGAAAATAATCCCTAGGTGGAGATCCCAGTGCAAATCAGGAATTTAAAGACTCCAGCTCTTGACACAAACCACTGCTGATTCAAGTGCTAATCAGAAATCTGATCTCTGTGAACAGAAACCTGCACTGATTCATGTGCTAACTATAAATCTATGTTGATTGTCAACTTTGTCCTGAAGCAGGTCTAAGTCACAAATTTGGGCAGGAACAAGTGCTGATAATCAGCGACTCAAAGAGATTCACATGTTAATGACCATCTTGACTTGATTCATGTGCTAATTACAATTTTAGGATAACTGAATAGGGTGATCAGATATTCCTGTGAAGAAGAGCACAGACTTGGAAGCCCGATAGCCTGGTTCAAATCCCAGCTCTGCCATTGACATGTTGAATGACTTTGAGCAAGTGATTTGCTTTTCTGGACTTCGGCTTCACTCCTAGAAAGGAGGGCTGATAATACCTCGAATGGTAGCTGGGAGGACTGAATGGGCTAAGACATCTGAAGCTCAGGGAGCGGTACATGGCCTAGGAAGTGCCTACCGTGTAAGTCTTAGGTGTAACAGTAGCCTGATTATCATATGCAGCCAACAGGTGCTGCTCTGTCATTCAATCCTCATAGCGGGCCCCACCTCCAATTTCTTCATTGCTACTGCCCTTTCTTGGGCCAGCTCCAAGGGCCTTACCCTCTGGAAAATCTTCCCAGAGGTTCCCAGGGCGACCCTCAGCATCCCCAGCATCGTCCCGGCCCCTACCTCTCTGGGTATCATTCCCAAACCGGAGCATGATCGCTCAGCCACCACGTGGGGGCAGCAACGTATCGCTCAGCCGCTGCGCGCGCGGCGCATTGTGGGGTGCATAGTCTCGCGAGGGGGTTGAGCGGTGGTTCCAGCCTGGGAGACGAACTACATTTCCCAGAAGGCCACGCGACACCCTCTGCCTCACCTTGCTCCAATGTGGAGGCAGAGGCCACACCCATTCCTAGCGCGCCTCCGGAACGGCGCGGGGGATTGTGGGGTGTAGGGACTGGGCGCTGCTCCCGAAAGGGCGGTGCTGCGCAGGCGCGGGAGGCGCTGAGCCAGCCCGGCCTCAGAGCGTGGGTGGGGACCAAGTCCGGGTCCAGGACATGGAGCTGCAACCTCCGGAGCTGCAGAGAAGGCAGCCGCGGGAGCAAGAGCGAGATCGACTATTGACTGCCCTGCAGCCACCCCGGCGCCTTCTCACTCTTTTGCGTCTCAACGTCCTTGTCAGCTCTGGAGCCCGTTCAAGGCGCTCCGATCTTGGGGGAAGAAAACACACACAATTCCCCTACTTTTTTCTCTTTTCACAGCAGTCCCCCTTTTAAAGCCTTATTATGGTAATGTTCAGTCGTACACAGAAATAGAATAATGATCGTCTAAGTATCCATCACCCAACTTCAACAATTACCAACATATGGCCAATCTTGTTTTATTTATTCCACCTCCCCCAGAATAAGTTTAAAGCAAATCCCAGACAGCATATGATTTCATCCATTATGTATCTCTAAAATATCAGGTTCTTAAAAGAAATTACTATAACGCTTTTATCACACCTAAAAAACTAACAAATCCTTAGTGGTGTCTTAACATTCTTCCTGTCTCCACATTTCCCTAAGTGTCATAGAAATGTCTTTAAATTGTTGGCTTGTTCAAATTAGAATCCGAACAGGGTGCCTGCATTGTATTTGTTAATGTTACCTTTTCAAGTCTTTTGTTTTATAACTGTTCCCTCTCCCTCTCATTCATCTCAGTCTAATTTTTAAATTTTTTTTAATTTTATACTTTTTTTTTTTTTTTTAAGATGGAGTCTCGCTTTTGTCACCCAGGCTGGAGTGCAATGGCATGATCTTGGCTCCCTGCAACCTCCACCTCCCGGGTTCAAGTGATTCTCCTGCCTCAGCCTCCTGAGTAGCTGGGATTACAGGCATGCACCACCACACCAGGGTTTCACCATGTTGGCCAGGCTGGTCTCGAACTCCTGACCTCGGGTGATTCTCTGGCCTTGACCTCGCAAAGTGCTAGGATTACAGGCGTGAGCCACCGCACGTGGCCAAAATTTTATACTTTTTTTTTTTCTTTTTTAATAGAGACAGGGTCTCATTATGTTGCCCAGGCTGGTCTCAAACTCGAGCTCAAGCTATCCTCCTGCCTCGGCCTCCCAAAGTGTGATTTTTTTTTTTCTTTTACAAATTTTAATTTTTTTCCTTTCTTTTTGACATTATCCACCTGTAAATAATCTCTTCTCAGTCTGATTTGACTGGTTTCCCCTCTTGGTGTCCTTTAATATGTTCTGCCATCCCCTGTATATCTTGCAAACTGGGTAGATCTAGAGGCTGAGTCAGATTCACATTCAATTTAGGGTTAAGTATGCTTTAGGGATAATATTAAGATCTATCACAAGGGACATAATGTGTGGTTGCCTTTTTTTATACTGCTAGTATCTGGTGTTGATTTTCAGTTTTGTTACCCAGATCTCTCTATTGGTGTTAAAACCACAAGCAAACTTCAGGAAGGGAGTGTTCATATACTCTCTCTCCATTCCTCTCCCTGTGCTTCTCAAAAATGAAACTTTTTATTGCCAAAGCTCATCCTTGTTGCTAAATTCAAGAGGCAAGTCTCCACCTTCAACTCACTGTCCCCGCAACAGCAGCCACCATTCAAGGCCTGTCCTGTGCTGTCCAGTATGGTAGCCACTAGCCGCACAGGTGGCTAGTGAAGACAAGTAAGTCCTAATTGCGATGTGTTGCAAATATAAAATATACACAGGAATTTCAAAGGAAATATGAAAAAAAGAATGTAGCCCAGGCGGGGCAGTTCATGCCTGTGATCCTAACACTTTGGGAGGCCAAGGTAAGTGGATCATTTGAGGTCAGGAGTTCGAGAGTAGCCTGGCCAAAATGGTGAAACCCCGACTCTGCTGAAAATACAAAAATTAGCTGGGCATGATGGCATGTGCCTGTAATCCCAGCTACTCAGGAGGCTGAGGCAGGAGAATAACTTGAACCCGGGAGGCAGAGGTTGCAATGAGCTGAGATCATGCCACTGCACTCCAGCCTGGGCTACAGAGAAACTCGGTCTCAAATAAAAAGAAAAAAAGAATGTAAAGTAGCTCATTAGTTATTTATAAAATATTGATAGGCCAGGCGCGGTGGCTCAAGCCTATAATCCTAGCACTTTGGGAGGCCGAGACGGGCGGATCACGAGGTCAGGAGATCGAGACCATCCTGGCTGACACGGTGAAACCCCGTCTCTACTGAAAAATACAAAAAAACTAGCCAGGCGAGGTGGCGGGCGCCTGTAGTCCCAGCTACTCTGGAGGCTGAGGCAGGAGAATGGCGTAAACCCGGGAGGCAGGGCTTGCAGTGAGCCGAGATCCGGCCACTGCACTCCAGCCTGGGTGACAGAGCGAGATTCCATCTTGGAAAAAAAAAAAAAAAAGATAACATGTTGAAATAGTATTTTGGATATGTTTATATAAATATTGTCTATTTATTATTATTATTATTATTATTATTTTGAGACGGAGTTTCACTCTTGTTGCCCAGGCTGGAGTGCAATGGCACGATCTCGGTTCACCGCAACCTCCGCCTCCTGGGTTCAAGTGATTCTTCTGCCTCAGCCTCCCGAGTACTGGGCATGTACCACCACGCCCAGCTAATTTTTTGTATTTTTAATAGAGACGGGGTTTCTCCATGTTGATCAGGCTGGTCTCAAACTCCCAATCTCAGGTGATCTGCCTGGCTTGGTCTCCCAAAGTGCTGATTATAGGCATGAGCCACCGTGCCTGGCATATCTATTAATTATTAGCAAAATAATTAAATTCAAGTGAAATATTTTATTACTTTCACTTGTGGTTGGGCCCAGTGGCTCACAACTGTAATCCTAGCTCTTTGGGAGTCTCAGACAGGAGGATCGCTTGAGTCTAGGAATTTGACACCAGCCTGGACAGCATAGTGAGACCCCATATCTACAAAAAAAATCTTTAAAAAATTGGCCAGGTGTGATGGTGCACCCTGTAGTCCCAGCTACTCAGAAGGGTGAAGTAGGATGATCACTTGAGCCCGGGAGATTGAGGCTACAGTGAGCCGTGATTGCACCACTGCACTGCAGCGTGGGTGAGACAAGACCCTGTCTCAGAAAAAAAAAAAAGGTGTTTTTCCAGACCAGTGGTTTTCAAAGTGTGACCCCTGCCAGCAGCATTAGCATCACATGACAATTTGTCAGAAATGCAAATTCTCTGTTGTTCTAGGCCTACTGAACCAGAATCTCTGAGGGACCCAGGAGCCTGCATGTTAACAAGCCAACCATGCCTGTCTTTTTTTTTTTTTGAGTCTCACTCTGTCACCCAGGCTGGAGTGCAGTAGTGCGATCTCTGCTTACTGCAACCTCCACCTCCTGGGTTCAAGTAATCCTCCTTTCTCAGCCTCCTGAGTAGCTGGGATTACAGGTGCCTGCCACCACGCCTGGTTAATTTTTGTATTTTTAGTAGAGATGGGGTTTCACCATGTTGGCCAGGCTGGTCTCAAACTCCCAACCTCAAATGATCCGCCCACCTCAGCCTCCCAAAGTGCTGGGATTACAGGCGTGAGCCATCAAGCCCCAGAAATATTATAATTAAGCATAATCAGGCTGCACTTCGGTCCACTTCCTTGTTGCTAAAAGTCAGGTGGTACTAGATACTCACCATTTGCACCCCCATTGTTCCTATAGATAGGATTTTCTTTCTTTCTTTCCTTCTTTCTTTCTCTCTCTCCCTCCCTCCCTCCCTCCCTCTCTCCCTCCCTCCCTCTCTCTCTCTCTCTCTCTCTCTCTTTCTCTCTCTCTCTCTCTCTTTCTTTCTTTCTTTCTTTCTTTCTTTCTTTCTTTCTTTCTTTCTTTCTTTCTTTCTTTCTTTCTCTTTCTTTCTTTCTTTCTTTCTTTCTCTCTCTCTCTCTCTCTCTCTCTCTCTCTCTTTCTTTCTAGACAAAGTTTTGCTCTTGTCACCTAGGCAGGAGTGCAGTGGCATGATGTCGGCTCACTACAACCTCCCCCTCCTGGGTTCAAGCGATTCTCCTGCCTCAGCCTCCTGAGTAGCTGAAATTACAGGCGTCTGCCACCATGCCCAGCTAATTTTTGTATTTTTAGTAGGGATCTGGTACCACCATGTTGTCCAGGCTGGTCTCGAACTCCTGACCTCAGGTGATCCACCTGCCTCGGCCTCCCAAAGTGCTGGGATTACAGGGGTGAGCCACTGTGCCCGGCCTATAGATAGGATTTCTGACGTTAGGGTCGTAAGATCGTTTAATTGACTTGCATCTCCATTGTTCCCACAGACAGGATCTCTGACATTAGAATCTTAAGATTTTTTTAAAAAAGATCACTTAAGTTGTTTTTCAGACCCCCAAATTCCAGCAACCAGTGTGAAGACCCCCACAGAGGATTACGAGTGGTATGAGAATACTGCTTCTTCCTCTCCATGTCCCGAAACTTCACCCTGCAGTCTTCCACCAACGATATCCACACTTTTTCTCACTCCAAAATCCTTAAAAATCCTTGCCCCACGCAGTGGGTCACGCTTGTAATCCCAGTACTTTGGGAGGCCGAGGCAGACATATCACGAGGTCATCCTGACTAACATGGTGAAACCCCGTCTCTACTAAAAATACAAAAAAATTAGCCAGGCATGGTGGTGGGCACCTGTGGTCCCAGCTGCTCAGGAGACTGAGGCAGGAGAATGGTGTGAACCCAGGAGGCGGAGCTTGCAGTAAGCCAAGATTGCCCCACTGCACTCCTGCCTGGGCAACAGAGTGAGACTCCGTCTCAAAAAAATATATATATATATACACACATACACACACACACACACACACACACACACACACACACACATATATATGTATGTATCCTTGCCCCAGATTCCTGAGGGAGATGAATTTGAGCTTCTCTCCTATGTTTTTATTTGTTGACCCTACAACTAATCCTCTTTCTCGGCTGCAACTGGCTGACTTGATTTGCTGTATGCATCGGGTAATGGACAAACCGGTTGCACAAACTCCTGCCTGTGGCTCCCTTGGCCCTCCATCCTGTGAGTACAGCAACTTCTCCATCCTCGTATCATCTCCCCATCATCCCTGCTCTTTTTGCCCCAGCTGTGTCAACCTTCTCCCTGTTCCTCAGGCACTCCCAGCTCTTTCCTGCCTTGGGTCTTTGTGATGGCCATTACTCTTCTGAGAATACAGTTCTCCCAGATCTTTGCAGGGTAGGCTCCCTCTCTTCCTTCTCTTTTGCTCTGATGCCTTCACCTCAGAGCTGCCATTGTGCCACCCCAATGAAAGCCCAAATTCCCTGTACCCACATTCACACAGCACCCACCTTTCATTCTCTGCATGGCACATCCCGCATCCTATTCTTCCTCTTCATTGGAATTTGCAGCCTGGGCATGGTGGCTCATGCCTGTAATCCCAGCACTCTGGGAGGCCAAGGTGGGAGGATCACTCAAGGCCAGGAGTTGGAGACCAGCCTGGGCAACATAGTGAAATCCCGTCTCTACAATAAATAAATAAATAAATAAATAAATAAATAAATAAATAAAATAGAAATAGCTGGGTGTGGTGGCCTGTGCCTGTGGTCCCAGCTACTCAGGAGGCTAAGGCAGGAGGATCACTTGAGCCTAGGAGTTAGAGGCTGCAGTGAGCTATGATTGAACCACTGCACTCCAACCTGGGTAACTGAACAAAACTGTCTATAATAAATAAACAAACAAACAACAACAGCAACAAAAACACAGAGGGACATGAACACCTGGAGATGGAGATTGTTAAGTAGGGAAGGAGGAGCTGAGGGGCCCAGCGGGAGTCAGTGAAGAAACTGGAAATTAGCAGCAGAGGGAAGCTGCCTCCACTGTAGTCTGGAGGAACAAAGGGAGGAGGTGGTGTCACCAGAGCCCAGAGATAAGGTTTTCTAGTAGAAGCTGGGAACACAGTGGGATTGTCTGGCTGGCAGGAGCTGGGGCTCTGGAGGAGGCACAACCACCAGGAGAAGGAGGAGAATGACCCTTGGGGAGTGGAATGACCCTGGCTGCTTGTTCTGATCCTCCAGCCTCCTGCCTGAGCTTCCCATTGGTCGAATCCCAGCTGGAGGGAAGACTGGATATAGCAGCCTACGATGCAGGAAAAAAGGGGAGGGCAAGGAACAAATCCGGGGACACATATGGCTCAGGGCAGTGCAGCACAGGTTCCCCAGTGCCTCAGGACTCCCGCCGCACCTGCTCACCTGCTCACCTGCACCAGGCCCAACTCACTGTTTACATTAAACATCTGGATGCTGTAGGATTAGAGTGAGGGTTGAGTTTGCAACCCTCAGTGTTTCAGTTATCTATTGCTGTGCAACAAATTATCCCCAAGTTAAGTGGCTTAAAAAAACTATTTTAGTTTCCCTCTCAGTTTTTGGGTCAGAAATTTAGGAAGGGCTCAGCAGGGTGGTTCTTGCTTGGTGTTACTCATGTGGTGAAGTCAGATGTTGGAGGGAGCTGGAGTCATGTGAAAGTTCAACCAGGCTGATGTCCAAGGTAGCTGATGTCCAAGGTGGCTGATGTACATGGTTGGCAATGTCACTGGCTGCTGGTTTCAAGCTCAGCTGGGCTGTTGACTAGAGCTAGAACTGGCTGAGCAATCCTCCTGCCTTGGCCTCCCAAAGTGCTGGGATTACAGGTGTGAGCCACCACGCCCAGCTGCATATTGTATTTATTCATTTATTTTCCCATTTATTCATGCACTCATTCATTCTTTTGCCAGATATTTCTAGAGATCCTGCCATGTGCCAGGTTCTAGGTGCTGTGGATAGAGCCTGGTGACAAGATAGTAACATCATGAAGCTCACATAATTTAAAGTATGTTTCAGAGTAAGAACAATCTTGTTGGGTAATGTACCAGAATGACTGGCCGAGGACAGAGCAGAAGAGCAAGAATGCATTATAGAACAGAAGCATAATGTCACAGCAGTTTGATTTCTGTCTTAGCCATTTGAGGTACAAAGATTAATTTGGAGACTGATAAATGAAAATAAATTCCAGATGGACTAGAGTAAAATGTGGGAAGAGGCTGGGTGTGGTGGCTCACACCTGTAATTCCAGCACTTTGGGAAGCCAAGGCAAGAGGATCCCTTGAGCTCAGGAGTTCAAGACCAGCCTGGGCAACCTGGTGAAACCCTGTCTCTAAAAAAGAAAATATGAAAATTAGCAGGGTGTGGTGGTGCATGCTTGTAGTCCCAGCTGCTCGGGGGGCTGGGGCAGAAAGATCTCTTGTGCCCAGGAGATTACAGAGAGCTGTGATCTGTCACAGCACTCCAGTCCTGGGTGACAGGGTGAGACTGTGTCTCTTAAAAAAAATTTTTTTTTAAAGGAAAACAAAAATAGTTAACATCCTTAAGGTAATGAAAACATTAATAAATTTAATATGAGAATCCAATCAACCAAAAGAGAAATGGGCAAATGACAGGAAAAGACAATTCACAAAATAAATACAAATAGCCAAAAGTGATCAAAGCCAAGTTTACCCCCAGTAATAACTGAACTTGAAGTACTGAAGCCCTCCTCTTTGCCTGTCAAATCAGCAAAGATATTAGAAATCTGGTTCCCTATAGCCAAGGAGAGCACAGGGGCATGGGAGACACCACTCCCATTGCTGGCTGCAAACGAGGATGACCTTTTTGAAGAAGAACTGGGCAGCCTGCACCCAAAGCCTGAAAATGTGCACATCTGTTGATCCACTATTTCTACTTCTAGGAATTTACTTTCTGGAAGTACTCCAGCAAGTGGGAGAAGATTTCACTACAAGGATTTTTATGATGCCAAAAATTATTTAAGTATTTTTTTCAGACAGGGTCTCACTCTGTCACCCAGGCTGGAGTGCAGTGGTGCAATCTCCGCTTACTGCAACCTCCACTTCCCAGGTTCAAGGAATTCTCCCACTTCAGCCTCCCGAGTAGCTGGGATTACAGGTGTGCACCACCATGCCCAGCTAATTTTTCTATTTTTGGTAGAGACTAGGTTTCACCATGTTGACCAGGCTGGTTTTGAACTCCTGACCTCAGATGATCCATCCACCTCGTAATTTTTTTTATTTCATGTATGTAGAGATGGGGGTCTTGTTATATTGCCCAGGCTGGTCTTGAACTCCTGGCCTCATGTGATTCTTCCACTGAACCCAGCCTTAAGACTGGTGTTTCTAAAGAGATTCGGGAATATGAGAAATGGATCATGTTTCACGAGCACCATTTGCTAGACAAGATATAGGAATGGTAGGATATGAACCCTGAAACAGAACTCAATATAATAGTGGCTTAAGCAAAGTCGAACTTTATTTCTCTGTCACAAATAGGCCAAACATAAAGAATGCAGAATTGGTGTGAAGGCTTCATGGCGTCAGAGATCCAGGTGGCTTCCACTTTTGTGCTACTATCCCTGGGAGTGCACTGGCCTGAAAGATCCAGGATGGCTCCCAGTGGGGGGAAAGATGAAAAGGGAAACAGATTCGCCTCCACAGCTCTTTCTAAATACAAGTGAACTGAGAAATGAAATCTAAGCTTTAGTGCTTAATTTATTCTGGGCTGGGCGTGGTGGCTCAAGCCTGTAATCCCAGGACTTTGGGAGGCCGAGGTGGGCAGATCATGAGGTCGAGATCGAGACCGTCCTGGCCAACATGGTGAAACCCAGTCTCTACTAAAAATACAAAAATTAACTGGGTGTGGTGGCGCACGCCTGTAGTCCCAGCTACTCGGGAGGCTGAGGCAGGAGAATTGCTTCAACCCGGGAGGCAGAGGTTGCAGTGAGCCGAGATTGTGCCATTACACTCCAGCCCGGCGACAGAGCAAGACTCTGTCTCAAAAAAAAAAAAAAAAAAAAAAAAAAAAGGCAGGGTGAGGTGGCTCACGCCTGTAATCCCAGCACTTTGGGAGGCTGAGGCGAGTGGATCACCTGAGGTCAGGAGTTTGAGACCAGCCTAGCCAACATGGCGAAAGCCCGTCTCCATTAAAAATACAAAAATAAGCCGGACATAGTGATGCGTGCCTGTAATCCCATCTACTAGCGGGGCTGAGGCAGGAGGATTGTTTGAACCTGGGAGGCGGAGGTTGCAGTGAGCCAAGATCACACCATTGCATTCCAGCCTGGGCAACAGAGTGATATTCTGTCTCAAAAAACAAAAAACAAAACCAAACCAAAAAATTTATTCTGCCCTGGCCAGGTGTGGTGACTCACACCTGCAATTCCAGCACTTTGGGAGGCTGAGGCAGGTGGCTCACTTGAGTCAAGGGCTTTGAGACCAGCCTGGCCAACATGGCGAAATCCCGTCTCTACTAAAACTACAAAAATTAGATGGGTGTGGTGGCACACGCCTATAACCCCAGCTACTGGGGAGACTGAGGCAGAAGAATCACTTGAACCCACGAGTGAGAGGTTGCAGTGAGCCAAGATCGCGCCACTGTACTCCAGCCTGGGCAACAGAGTGAAAAAAAAGAAAAAAAAAAAAAGAAAAAACATAATTTATTCTGCCCTAAGGACTGTGAGGATCATCTCTTTGGTTACTTTCCAGAGCAAAAAGGTGGTGTACAACAGTGAGGTCAGGTCATATTTGAGCAGTTGAAGGAAATATAGCTGTTCATTCCAAGTTAATAAAAATTGTTTGCAAAAATGTGCCAGATGCAAATTTGCATATAGAGTATGGTCAGGATGCAAATTTGCATGTATAGGATGGTCAGAATACATACAAATATGCCCAGTAAAAGACAAGAAATATAATGAAACATTAATAGAAGCTGTCTCTTAGAGGTAGGTGAATTTTCTTTTTTTTTTTTTTGTATTTTGCTGCTTTTTCAAATTTTTTATAATGAGCAAGCATTATTAGTTAGGTCTTTTTTTTGAGACGGAGTCTCTCTGTTGCCCAGGCTGGAGTGCAATGGCACGATCTTGACTCATTGCAACCTCCGCCTCCCATGTTCAAGTGATTCTCCTGCCTCAGCCTCCCAAGTAGCTGGGACTACAGGTGCGCACCACCACACTCGGCTAATTTTTGTATAGTTTTTTTTTTTTTTAGACAGGGTCTCACTCTGTCACCCAGATTGGAGTGCAGTGGCACAAACACGGCTCACTGCAGCCTCAACCTCTTGGGCTCAAGGGATCCTCCTGCCTCAGCCTCCTGTGTAGCTGATATCTCAGGTGCACATCACCATGCCTATGCCTAGCTAATTTTTAAATTTTTCTGTAGAGACAGGGTCTCGCTATGTTGCTCAGGCTGGTCTTGACCTTGTGGGCTTAAGTGACCCTCCCGCCTCAGCCTCCCAAAGTGCTAGGATCACAGGCATGAGCAACCATGCCTGGCTAGATCTTTTAAACTTTATCTGTTGTGACATACAGAATGCCTATAGATGAAGGCAAATGCACAGCACAGTGAATCATTGAGTAAAACTATTCAGGCATCTATTTCCACATGAAGAAAGCGGTCAGAGGTGGGCGGATCAGCTGAGCTCAGGAGTTCGAGACCAGCGTGGGCAATGTGACAAAACCCCATCTCTACCAAAAATACAAAAAATTAGCTGGGCATGGTAGTGTGCGCCTGTAGTCCCAGCAACTTGGAAAGCTGAGGTGGGAGGATCCCTTGAGCCCCGGAGGTCTAGGCTGCAGTGAACTGAGATTGTGCCATTGCACTCCAGCCTGGGTGACAGAGGGGGACTCTGTCTTAAAAATAAATAAATAAATAAATAAATAAATAAATAAATAAATGTCATTGATGTATTCTAGAACATTCATCTTTTGTTCCTTTTTATTCACAAAGTGTACTGTTCCCTGAAAGGCAACCACCATGTTGGTTCTGATGGAACACTTCTGATTTTCTTAATAATGTTGCTACCTATTGGCGGGGCGAGGTGACTCATGCCTGTTACTCCAGCACTTGGGGAGGCTCAAGAGGATCCCTTGAGCACAGAAGTTCAAGATCAGCCTGGGCAACATAGTGACAACCTCATCTCTACAAAAAATAAAAATTACCCAGGAGTGGTGGCATGCACCTGTATACCAGCTACTTGGGAGGCTGAGGGAAGGATTGCTGGAACCTGGGAGTTTGAGGCTGCAGTGATTGTGCCATGGCACTCCAGCCTGGGTGACAGAGCCAGACCCTGTCTCCAATAATAATAATAACACTAATAATAATAACGTTGCCATCTAGGTATGCTTCCTAAAACAGTGTAGCCTAATTTGGACTTTTTTTTTTTTTTTTTTTTGAGACGGAGTCTCGCTCTGTCGCCCAGGCTGGAGTGCAGTGGCGCAATCTCGGCTCACTGCAAGCTCCGCCTCCCGGGTTCACGCCATTCTCCTGCCTCAGCCTCCCAAGTAGCTGGGACTACAAGCGCTCGCCGCTACGCCGGGCTAATTTTTTGTATTTTTAGTAGAGACGGGGTTTCACCGTGTTAGCCAGGATGGTCTCGATTTCCTGACCTCGTGATCCGCCCATTTCGGCCTCCCAAAGTGCTGGGATTACAGGCGTGAGCCACCGCGCCCGACCATTTGGACTATTTTTTAACTCTATGTAAGGAGGAACCATATTGTATATACTGTTGTATGTGGCTTTTTTTTTTTTTTTTTGAGATGGAGTCTCGCTCTGTCGCCCAGGCTGGAGCGCAGTGGTGCAAACTCAACTCACTGCAAGCTCCGCCTCCCGGGTTCACGCCATTCTCCTGCGTCAGCCTCCCGGGTCGCTGGGACTATAGGCGCCCGCCCCCACGCCTGGCTGATTTTTTGTATTTTCAGTAGAGACGGGGTTTCACCGTGTTAGCCAGGCTGGTCTTGAACTCCTGACCTCGTGATCCACCCGCCTCGGCCTCCCAAAGTGCTGGGATTACAGGCGTGAGCCACCGCGCCCGGCCACGGCTTCTTTCTTCTTGCACTCAACATTATCTTTGAGAGATAAGTCCATGCTGTGGCAAATGGATCTAGGGTATGTATTCCCACGGTTACACGGTAGTCCCTTGTGTTATATGCCCCAAGGTATGTATCCTTTCTCCTGCGATGGGCATTTGGGTTGTTTCCTTTGAAAGGCCTTACAAATAGGGTGACAATCCTTACACAAGGCTCCTGGCATCTGTTGCACCCATCTCTCTCAGATACAGATGGGGCGGAAGTTCTGGGTCCCTGGGAAAGAAAGTGCCAAACTGTTTTTCAAAGTGGTTCAACTCTTCTGCCTCCTTCAGAGGTGTATGAGATTTTCTGTTGCTCCACATTTCACCACATCTGATAGTGTAGGATTTTGAAAGTTTTGACATTTCTAGGGGTAGAGGGAAAGGTGTGGAGTGATTTTGCGCTACCAGTTTTGTTTGTTTTTTTGAGATGGAGTCTCACTCTTGTCACCCACGCTGGAGTGCAGTGGTGCAATCTTGGCTCACCGCACCCTTCGCCTACCAGGTTCAGGGGATTCTCTTGCCTCAGCCTCGTAACTGGGATTACAGGCATGTGCCACCATGCCCGGCTATTTTTGTATTTTTAGTAGAGACGGGGTTTTGCCATGTTGGTCAGGATGGTCTTGAACTACTGACCTCAGGTGATCCTTCCACCTCAGCCTCCCAAAGTGCTGGGATTACAGGTGTGAGCCATCGCACTGGGCCCTGCATTGTTCTAATGTTCGTTCTCCTTCTGAGGATGAGCACCTTTTCACAGCTTTATTGCCATTTAGAGTTCCTCTTTTCTAAAATGCTTGCTGGAAGTGGCTCATGCCTGCAATCCCCGAAATTTGGGAGGCCAAGGCCAGAGGACACCTTGAGCCCAGGAATTTGAGACCAGCCTGGGCAAGACCCTGTTTCTAGGCCGGGCGCGGTGGCTCACGTCTGTAATCCCAGCACTTTGGGAGGCCAAGGCTGGTGGACCACGAGGTCAGGAGATTGAGACCATCCAGGCTAACATGGTGAAACCCCGTCTCTACGAAAAATACAAAAAATTAGCTGGGCGTGGTGGCAGGCGCCTGTCGTCCCAGCTACTCAGGAGGCTGAGGCAGGAGAATGGTGTGAACCCGGGAGGCAGAGCTTGCAGTGAGCCGAGATTGCGCCACTGCACTCCAGCCTGGGAGACAGCCAGACTCTGTCTCAAAAAAAAAAAAAAAAAAAAAAAAAAAAA
>NC_037687.1:43968392-43973922 GCF_003255815.1 Theropithecus gelada
TTTTTAGTAGAGACGGGGTTTCACCGTGTTAGCCAGGATGGTCTCGATCTCCTGACCTCGTGATCCGCCCGTCTCGGCCTCCCAAAGTGCTGGGATTACAGGCGTGAGCCACCGCGCCCGGCCCCTGTTTCTAAAATAATTAAAAATTAGCAGGGCACAGTAGCCCATACTTAATGGTCTTAGTTACTCGGGAGGCTGAGGTGGGAGGATGGCTTAGGCCAGGGAGGTCGAGGCTGCAGTGAGCTAGCATTATGTCACTCTACTCCAGCTTAGGTGACAGAGTGAGACCCTGTTTCAAATAAATAAATTAATTGGCCAGACGCAGTGGCTCATGCTTGTAATCCTAGCACTTCAGGAGGCCAAGACAGGCCAATTGCCTGAGCTCAGGAGTTTGAGAACAGCCTGGTCAACATGGCGAAACCCTGTCTCTACTAAAAATACAAAGATTAACCAGGTGTGGTGGCGCGTGCCTGTAATCCCAGCTACTCAGGACACTGAGGCAGCAGAATCGCTTGAACCTGGGAGGCGGAGGTTGCAATGAGCCAAGATTGCGCCACTTCATTCCAGCTTGGGTGACAGAGTGAGACTGTCTCCAAAAAATAAAATTAATTAATTAATTAATTAAGTGTCTACTTGAGAGTTTGACAATTTTTCTTCTGGGGGTTGCTGTTTGTTTTTAAGGAGTTACTTATGTTTGCAGGATATGTTCAGATTCATTGTATTGTGTGTTACAAATTTCTTCTCCTACTCTGTAACCATTTTCTAATGGTTATCTTTTTTTTTTAATAAAAAATCTCAAACATACACAAAAGTAGAGAGAATCATATAATGAATTCCCATAGACTTATTGCCAGCTTTGATAATTGTCAATTCATGGCTAATCTTATTCCCTCTCTACCTGAACCTATTTCTTTATTGGATTGCTTTTAACACATTCCAGACGTCTTATTATTTTACCTCCCAAATTTGTAGGAAGTACATATCTCTAAGTAATAATGACCTTTTAAAGTATGGATCTAAATATACAGCCACATTACCATTCTAAGATATCTTTTGGTGAATGTTACTTCTTTTTTTTTGGGAGACAGGGTCTCGCTCCGTCACCCAGGCTGGAGTGTAGTGGTGTGATCTGGGCTCACTGTAGCCTCGACCTCCAGGGCTCAAGTGGCCTTCCCACCTCAGCCCCCTGAGTAGCTCAGACCACAGGTGTGTGCCATTACACTTGGCTAATTTTAAATTTTTTTGTAGAGAGAGTGTCTCTCTGTGTTGCCCAGGCCGGTCTACAACTCCTGACCTCAAGCAATCCTCCTGCCTCGGCCCCCCAAAGTGCTGGGATTACAGGCATAAGCCACTGTGGCAAGTTCTTTTTTTTTTTTTCCTTGAGACAGAGTCTTGCTCTGTCCTTGTTGCCCAGGCTGGAGTGCAATGGCCCAATCAAATCATGACTCACTGTAGCCTCAACCCGCTGGGCTCAAGTGATCCTCCCATCTCAGCCTCCCACGTAGCTGGAACTACCAGCATGCAGCACCACACTCGGCTAATGTGTTTGTTTGTTTGTTTGTTTGTTTGTTTCATAGACAGGGTCTTGCTATGTTGCCCAGACTGATCTTGATCTCCTGGCCACAATTGGGGTTCCTGATTCAGCCCCGCAAAGTGCTAGGATTATAGGCATGAGCCACCACGCCTGGCCATGACTGCATTTATGTTATGGATGAACCACAATTGATGAAACCATCAAGCATTTCTTGGATTCTACTTAAAAAGCCTTTAAAATGTTAGCTGTTGTGGTGAAAGTGGGTGCCCACAGCCAGAATAAGGGCCACATTCCAGCCAACAGGAAGAGCAGAAAAGGAGAGAGCATACTCTTTGACTTTAGGGACACAATCTAGAAGTTGCCCGCATCATTTCTTCCCACGTTCCATTGGCCAGAAAACAGATACATGGCCCCACCAGGCTCCAAAGAGGATGAGAGACAGTCTTGGCTAGGGAATCTGATGCCCAATTACAAATTCTGCTTCAATAGAGGAAGGGGTGGCCAGGCAAGGGGGCTCACACCTGTAATCCCAGTGGATTGCCTGAGCTCAGGAGTTTGAGACCAGCCTGGGCAAGGTGGCGAAACACTATCTCTACAAAAAAATTTTAAAAATTAGCCGGCATGGTGGTGCCTGCCGGTAGTCTCTGCTACTTGCAGGGCTGAGGTGGGAGAATTGTTTAAGCCTGGGAAGTCGAGGCTGCAGTGAACTATGTTCCTGCTACTACACTACAGCCTCGGTGGCAGAGGGAGACCACATCTCTAAAAAAATAAAAATAAAAATTAGAATGCCGGGCACGGTGGCTCATGCCTGTAATCCCAGCACTTTGGGAGGCTGAGGCCGGCAAATCACCTGAGGTCAGGAATTAGAGACCAGCCTGACCAATATGATGAAACCCTGTCTCTACTAAAAATACAAAAATTAGCTGGGCGTGGTGGCGCATGCCTGTAATCCCAGCTACCCAGGAAGCTGAAGAAGGAGAATCGCTTGAACCCAGGAGGCAGAGATTACAGTGAACCAAGATTGCACCATTGCACTCCAGCCTGGGTGACGAGAGCAAAACTCCATCTCAAAAAAAAAAAAAAAAAAAATTCCAGACGTGGTGGCTCACACCTATAGAAGAAGAAAGGAAGAAAAAAATATTGGTGGGGCCAGGTGCAGTGACTCACATCTGTAATTCCAGGGCTTTGGGAGAATGAGGCAGGAGGATCGCTTGAGGCCAAGAATTCAAGACCAGCCTGGGCAACAGCGAAACATCATCGCTCCGAAAAATATAAAAATTAGCTGGGCGTGGTGGTGCGCACCTATAGTCCCAGCTACTTGGGAAGCTGAAGTGGGAGAATCACTTGAGCCCAATAAGTTGATGCTGTAGTGAGCCATGATGTACCACCGCACTCCAGCCTGGGTAACAGAGCAAGACCCTGTCTCCAATAAGAAAATAAGTAAAAATAGTTCATTCCTTTTTATTGCTGAGTAGTAGCCCACCATGTCGATTACCGCAGCTTGTTTATCCATTCATCCACTGAAGAACATTCGGTTGTTTCCATTTTGGGGCAATTATGAACAAAGCCACTATTCATATATTGTACTAGTTCTTGTACACACTCACGTTTTCACTTCTCTTTGGTAAATGCCTAGGAGTGGGAGTGTTGGGTTGCATGGTGTGTATATGTTTAAATTTCTTAGAAACTGTCGAACTTCCCCCAGTGTGTGATGCAAATGAGGTCTTCACAGAAGGTCCCAGGTCGCTTTAGCAGTGGAGCTGAGGCGTTTGCTCCCCATGGCAGGAGTAGGATCTGATCTGTGTAGCTCTGGGACTGATTTCTTGGCCGTCCTAGAGATTCAGTGGGTTCCCTAATATCGTTGAACACATCACACATCTCCTTCTTTTTTTTTTTTTTTTTTTGAGACAGAATCTCAGTCTGCCATCCAGGCTGGAGTGCAGTGGCGCAATCTTGGCTCACTGCAAGCTCCGCCTCCCGGGTTCACGCCATTCTCCTGCCTCAGCCTCCCGAGTAGCTGGGACTACAGGTGCCCACCACCACGCCTGGCTAATTGTTTTGTATTTTTAGTAGAGACAGGGTTTCACTGTGTTAGCCAGGATGATCTCGATCTCTTGACCTCGTGATTCACCCCCCTCAGCCTCCCAAAGTGCTGGGATTACAGGCGTGAGCCACCGTGCCGAGCCTCTTTTCTTTTCTTTTTCTGTTTTTTTTCTTTTCTTTCTTTTTGTCTCTCTTTCTTTCTTTTTTCTTTTCTTTCCTTCTGTCTTTCTCTCTCTCTCTCCCTTCTTTCCTCCTTCCTTTTTTCTTTCTCTTGAGACAGGGTCTCCTTCTGTCACCCAAGCTGGAGGACAGTGGTGCCATGATAGCTCACTGCAACCTCCAATCCCTGGGTTCAGGCAATCTTCTTGCTTCAGCCTCCTGAGGAGCTGGGACCACAAGTGCGCTCCACCATGCCTAGCTAATTTAAAACAATTTTGGGGGCCAGGCATGGTGGCTCATGCCTGTAATCTCAGAAATTTAGGAGGCCAAGGTGGGAGGATCGTTTGAGGCCAGGAGCGTGAGACCAGCCTGGCCAACATGGCGAAACCCTGTCCCTACTAAAAAAAATACAAAAATTAGCTTTTTTGTATTTGTATAAAATACAAAAATACAAAAAAATACAAAAATGATGGCTTATGCCTGTAATCCCAGCTACTCCAGAGGCTGAGGCAGGAGAATCACTTGAATCTGGGACGTGGAGGCTACAGTGAACTGAGATCGAGCCACTGCACTCCAGCCTGGGTGACAGAGCGAGACTCCATCTTAAAAAAAAAAAAAAAAAAAAAAAAAAAAATTGGGCCGGGCATGGTGGCTCACGCCTATAATCTCAACATTTTGTGAGGCTGAGGTGGGTGGATCATTTGAGGTCAGGAGTTCGAAACCAGCCTGACTAACATGGTGAAAGCCCATCTGTATGAAAAATAGAAAAATTAGGACAGCGAATGGCTCACACCTGTAATCCCAGCACTTTGGGGAGGCCGAGGGTGGTTCACCAGAGATCAGGAATTTGAGACCAGCCTGACCAACATGGTGAAAGCCTGCCTCTACTAAAAATACAAAAAAATTAGCTGGGTGTGGTGGTGGGCGCCTGTAATTCCAGCTACACAGGAGGCTGAGGCATGAAAATTGCTTGAACCCAGGAGGCGGAGGTTGCAGTGAGCTGAGATAGTGCCACTACTCTCCAGCCTGGGTGACAGAATGAGACTTTGTCTCAAAAAAAAAAAGAACAATTTTTGTAATATGGTATCTTGCTATGTTGCTCAGGCTGATCTTGAACTTCTGGCCTCAGGTGATCCTCTCACCTTAGTCCCCTGAGGCACTGGGATGACAGGTGTGAGCTACTGCAGAATGTTTAAAGGAAACAACCAACTATTTTCCAAAGCAGTTGCTCTATTTTGCATTTCCACCGGCAGTGTCTGAGATTTCCAACTGCTCCACATTTCTGCTGACACTCGATAGGGTCAGTCTTTTTAATTTTAGTCATTTGAGTGGGTGTGCAGTGACATTTCATTGAGGTTTCGTTTGTATTTCCCTAATGACTAATAGTGTTGAGCACTTTTTCACAGGCTTCCTGGCCATTCACATTTCTTCTTCTTCTTCTTCTTTTTTTTTTTTTCTTTTTTTGAGATGGAGTCTCACTTTTGTCATCCAAGCTGGAGTGCAATGGCGCAATCTCGGTTCACTACAACCTCTCCCTCCCGGGTTCAAGCGATTCTCCTGCCTCAGCCTCCCAGGTAGCTGGGATTACAGATGCCTGCCACCGTGCCTGGCTAATTTCTGTATTTTTAGTAGAGATGGGGTTCCACCATGTTGGCCATACTGGTCTTGAACTGATCTCAGGTGATCTGCCCGCCTTGGCCTCCCAAAGTGCTGGGATTACAGGCGTGAGCCACTGCGCTGGCCTCTTCTTCTTCTTTTTTTTTTTTTTTTTTTTTTTTTTTTTTTTTTTTTTTT